>NW_025356275.1:0-6307 GCF_016433145.1 Gracilinanus agilis | reverse complement strand
ATCTCTTAGTCTCCTTCCCCCATTACCCAACCTTGCTGAGAGACCCTTTAAGGTCTAACTTACAATTATAGAAAGGATAGAAACAGAAACAGAAACAGAAACAGAAACAGAAACAGAAACAAACAGAAACAGAAGGAGAAGAGGTGAGGGAAGAAGCTTAAGAGTGTTCCCACTCAAGTGATGGATCCCATAGAAATAGAGAAGAGGGCACCCCAAAATCCCTCTGCCTTTCATCCTTTTCCCCAACCCTCTGAATTGCAAATAATAAAAGCCATTCATTAGTCAGATCGCATTCTAGAGTGCCTAAGAGACAACAAGGGAGAGGGGAACCACAGCTTACTCTGGCTGCCTCCATCTTGGAGCTGGACCACCCACTGTGAAGTTGACTGACCTCGGGGGAGGCTTGTGTGAGCTCCACCTTCATTCAGAATTGGATGGGGTACCCCATTCCTCATCTTATAGGGAAGCCTTACCCCCAACTCCTGTGGGGTGGCACAACCATCCAGGTCACCCAGAGTATAATCCATGGGAGGGGAGAGCTAGAGGATAGTCACCTCATAGACTCTCTCTCTCTCTCCGCCTCCTCTATCATAACATTGGTTTCTGGCTCTCATTATTATTACAGTTTGGCAGAGGCTCTTATTATTGTTACAATACCCCACAAAAAAGCAGCTGTAAATATTTTTGTACAAGTAGGTCCTTTCCCCTCTTTTTGGATTCCTTTGGGATACAGACCTATTGGTAGTATTACTGGATCAAGAGATATACATTGCTTTTTAGCCCTTTGGGTATAATTCCAAAATGCCCTCCAGAATGATTGGATCAGTTCACAACTCCACTAGTAATGTATTAGGGTCCCAATTTTGACACATCCCCTCCAACATTTATCTCTTTCTTTTACTGTCATATTGGCCAATCTTATAGGTAAAAGGTGGCACCTCAGAGTTATTTTACTTTGCATTTCTTTAATCAAGAGTAATTTAGAGCATTTTTTATATGACTATTGATAGCTTTGATTTCTTTATCGGAAAAGTGCTTATTTACATCCTTTGACCAGTTCTCAGTTGGACAATGGCTTGTATTTTTTAATTTGTCTTAGTTCTTTATATATTTGAGAAAGGAGACCCTAATCAGAAAAACTTGTTTAAAACTTTTTTCCCAGTTTGTTTTTTCTCTTCTAATCTTTGTTACATTGGTTTTGTTTATATAAAAACTTTTAAATTTAATATAGTTGAAATTATTCATATTACATCTTATAATGTCCTTATGATGTTTGGTCATAAATCCTTCCCTTCTCCATAGATCTGACTAGTAGACTATATTCTATGTTCTTCTAATTTACTTATAAAATCATTCTTTATGTATAAATCATATACCCATTTTGACCTTATTGTGGCATATGGTGTGAGATATTGACCTATATAATTTTTTCCCCATACTGTTTTCCAATTTTCCCAGTAGTTTTTGTCAAATAGTGAGTTCTTATCTCAAAAGCTAGGATTTGGGGGTTTATCAGACACTAGATTGCTAAGGTCATTTACCCTTAATCTATTCTACTGATCCACCATTATATTTCTTAGCCAGTACCAGATTATTTTGATGATTACTGCCTTATAGTGCAATTTAATATCTGGTACTGCTAGGCCACGGTCCTTTACATTTTTTTTTCATTAGTTCCCTTGATATTCTTGATCTTTTGTTTTTCCAGATGAATTTTATTATTTTTCTAGTTCTATAAAATAGTTTTTGGTAGTTTGAGTGGTATAGCACTGAATAAGTAAATTAATTTAAGTAAAATTATCATTATTATTATATTAACCTGGCCAACCCACGTTCAATGAATGTTTTTCCAATTGTTTAAATCTAACTTTATTTGTGTGAAGTGTTTTGTAATTGTATTCATATAATTCCTATGTTTGTCTTGGCAAATAAATTCACAAGTATTTTATATTCTCTAGAATGATTTTTAATGGAGTTTCTCTTTCTAACTCTTGCTCCTAAGTTTTTTTGGAAATACTATTTATAGAAATGCTGATGATTTGTGTGGGTTTATTTTGCATCCTGAAACTTTGCTCATTATTAGTTATTTTAACTAGTTTTTGTTGTTATCATTTTCTAGTACAATATTAAATAATAATGATGATAATGGACATCCTTGTTTCATTCCTGGTCTTATTGGGAAAGCTTCTAATTTATCCCCATTGCAGATGATATTTGTTGATGGTTTTAAATAAATACTACTTATTATTTTAAGGAAAGGGTTTTTTTATTCCTATGCTTTCTAATGTTTTTAATAGGAATGTTGTTTTTTGTTGAAGGTTTTTTTCTGCATCTATTGAGATAATCATGTGATTTTTGTTTGGTTGGTTATTGATATGGTCAATTATACTGATAATTTTCCCAATGTTAAACAAACCTTTCATTCCTGTTATAATCCCACCTAGTCATACTTAATAATCTTTGTGATATATCACTGTAGTCTCTGCTTATATTTTATTTAAGATTTTTGCCTCAACATTCATTAAGGAAATTGGTCTATAATTTTCTTTCTCTGTTTTTGGTCTTCCTGACTTAGGTATCAACACCATATTTGTGTCATAAAAAGAATTTGGTAGGACTCCTTTGCTTATTTTGCCAAATAGTTTATATAGTATTGGGATTAATTGTTCTTTAAATGTGTGTTAGAATTTACTGGTGAATCCACCTGGCCCTGGGGATTTTTTCTTGGAGAATTCATTGATGGTCTGTTCAAGTTACAAGTTTCTGGTTTTGAAGTGAGACCATATTGGGAATTTGAAAGACTGCAAATATGAAATAAAATTACCAGTATGCCCCATGTTGCAAGATTAATACTGATTTATATCTTGAATGAGGATACTATATGCATATAATAGAGGCAACTAGATGACTCAGTGGTCTGGAGTCAAGAAGACCTAAATTCAAATCCAGCCTCAATCCTATTAGCTGCCTCACTCTGGGCAAATTAATGAATACCGATCCTCCTCAGTTTCCTCAAAAGTAAAATGGAATTAGTAATAGCACCTAATTCCCAGGATTATGAGGCTCTATTGACATCATATTTATAAAGCAATTTACACAGTCCCTGTCACATAGTATATGCTTAATATATTTTTTTAATTTGCTGGAAATAAGTAGCAGCATCAGCTATGTATGAATTTGACATTCACTCTTCAGAAGACCACATGACACCAAAACTACGGGAATAACTAAAGGAGAGAATATCTAATAATCCAAAAATTGAACTGCAAGTAGTTTGGAGCATAACTGAAGATTTGAGTCTGCTCTTAGGCTTCAGGATAACTGCAATTGGAAATTCACTTTATTAAATTAATGTTTTTGCCACAGGCCTTTGGGTCAGGGATAACTTTGATTTCCCTTGGGAGAATGAATGGATCCATCCAAGTGCTGAGACTGTGAGCACTTCTCCCAGATACTAATCTTTACACTTTTATCCAAAGGGAGAGGGAAATTAAGAGGTTCTAGATCCTTTCTTTGCTTCACAATGACGCCTAGAATTACACTTATATAAGAACTTATTGTCTCTTCAAATCAATATAAGAATATTTAAAGTTGATGTTGTTACACTTTAACATCTTTTGTCCCAGTAACTGGACATTCTCTAGGTACTTTGTGAATGTACATTGTATTATATAGCTTTGGGGAAGCTAGGGGCAGCTATTTCTAGGTAAGTGATGGTTATGTTTTAATTTATGATAAAAAATAAAGGCAGAAAATTAGTCATGAAATTATAGCTGCTTTTCCAGATTAACTCTCTTTTCATTCATCTAGTGAATGGAATAGTTTCCTGGAGAAATCAAAGATTTGGAGATGAATGAAAATGCATAATCTTTTTAGATGACTGACTGTGAACATGTATATAATACATACTTAGGTAGCATAGTTGAAATAGGGTAGAAACTCAAAGCATTTACTTAGTTAACAAAAAGTATGCAACAATACCTTTGGTTATTAATATTTATAAACAGAAACCAGAGCAGCACTTCAAAATTATTTCTCAGAAAAGTCAAAGAATATTCATGTTCTAATGAGATCCAAATAGAGTCATTGAATCTCTACCAGTACTAAATCCCTACTTGACTTTTCTCTGAATTGATTTTCCCATTTTTTAAATTTCACTAGTTCTGATAGACAAGTCTAACATTAGCCTTACTAACTCTCTTGAATCTGGCATTTTCTTTCTGCTGACAGTTGCAAGGTATGTAATTTGATTCACTGTCTAAATAAATCTATGTAGTCACAATCCTCTTATTTCATTTATCCCCAAATATGCAAAATCTTATCAAAGGAAGTGTAGATTGGAATACATGGCAGATGAGGTATCCTTGAGGAAAGTTGTTAAATAATTTCAACTGATTAAACCTCAACTAACAAAAGAATTCTTAAATCAGAGTGAAGACACTCACCAACCAATTTAGATGTTGACTCAGGATATCTACCAGTGTCAGGCTCCCTCTTAGAAGAGATTATAGGCATGTGTGCCATGCCTGGTGAGCCTGTAGTTTCATCTGAGTGTGGTAATCTGCCTCTGAACTTTATTTTTTTTAAAACAGTTTTACTAATATAATTTATTTACAAGTGGTTCAGCCTCTCCTTTCCCTCTCCATGTCATAGAAGGCATCATCCAGGAGACAGATTTGTATATATTAATTATGTCTTTCATGTTTCCATGTTTCAGTTAATTCTCTGGAGGTAACATTCATAATTTATTCTTTTTAAATCTGTTGCTGTGTATGATGCTCTCTTGGTTTTACTCATTTTGCTGTCTCTCAGCTTAAAAAAATAAGACTAGACTGATAATCTCTCCATTTCCCATTTGTGTAACAGAAGAAAATAAAGCATGTTTTTCCCATAGTAACTGGGGAAAGACTAAAGTATGTTGGAGAGAAGGACATGCTGGTAAAGAATAAACCAGAGGAGGACTGAGGAAACATTTATCCCTTTAGGCAGCACTGAGGAGATGGCATTAAAGAATTGAAGGACTATGGAGAATCATTTTTGCTCATAAGAAAAGCTTGGCACTTAGTGGCCATGCTCTAGAGTCATGAGAAGCAGCAGGAAGAAATCTAGAGAAGAATAGAGAAACACATTAGCCATTCCATTTTCCTTCTGTAACATTTCACTTTTAAATGGCAAAGATCAGTAATTCCAGAAATCAACAAAGACTGGTGCAAAGGACACTGGATTTACAGATGAATTTTAGGTCCTTTAGGACAGGGACTCATACTTGTTTTTGCTTCTAGTAGGTCATTACAAGGTGTCAACCTGGCAAAACACAGAACTAGTAGTCAGCAAAACCAAATCTTTAATCAGGAAAGAGACAGGTCCTTAATAAATGGTGGCCACACACCAGCCAAGTGCTAAATACCACACAGAGTCAAGACCCTGGGGGCTCTGGGGACAGTATCTCTGGAAGAATCACTATGCGAGATGATTCTCCAAAGAGTGACAGGACTTGGGGTCTCATGTACCTTTTGGTGAACAAAGGACAGGGAGGTATAAATGATTGGCTTTAGGAAGGTTACAAGGAAATGAGAATTCCAAGGCAGGATTATCAGGGAGAGGCTGATACTGTACAATGGAAAGGCAAGGGCTGGGCTTCCTGGGAGAGGACTTTGATACCGTGGGAGAAACTACTAAGACCAAAAGGGGTACTTAACATTTGACTTTATCCACTAGTCCCACTTAAACTGGGATCATTAAGTACTTTAAGGTCTATTGTTCAGTCTGAAGTGGGTCAGTCTGGGACTTCCCTTTAGGTGAGTTCTCAGGGTACAGGGGCAAACTTGGTGTTCCCTGTAAGTGTTGAAATTAAACTCATTTGACAAAGGAAAGGCAGATACTCTAAAGAAATGTTGATTCTGGGACTCATATAACCAAGAGATGGATTCAGCATCTCATTTCAGCCTAGAAAATAAAACTTGAGAGCTACTGTGATTTGGATCTCCGGAAACTTGAGGCTTTCTTAGGTTTCAGAAATTTGATTGCTGATCAGAACCTGGGATCAATTTTGGCCACAGCGAACTTATTTCAGAGCAGAACAAGTAGATTCAGTAGCCTGCCCCAGTAAACAATTATGTTGTCTGTTATTGGTCCTAATATCCCTTTCTCTCTATCCTGGAACTTGAGTGTGACTTTTTTTGCATTGCTCTAAATACCCTCTCACTTCTTGTTGCCACTCAGCCAAGTTCCTGCCTCATCAACCATGGGAGAGGGGAGGGACAGACTAAGAATGGTTCTACCTAACTTTTATTTTCTATACTGTAAA
>NW_025356274.1:0-7182 GCF_016433145.1 Gracilinanus agilis | reverse complement strand
GAGAGAGAGAGAGAGAGAATATAAACATTTGCTCAGAAAGAGATCTTTTCTCAAAACATTATAATGATTATATTATAGGGTTTACTGTATCGGGTGATAGTTTTAAAATGAACCAGAACCAGTCCTATTTTGCCTCAAGGCAGTGGTCATAGTTTTGGTATAGAGAACTTAACAGCACAACTTTTCTTTTTGAAAATATTAATATTTTATTTTTTCCCAATAGCACTACTTTCCCCCCCTTTTTACATATTTTATATTCCCCTTGTTACATGTAAAACCAGTTTTTAACATTCATTTTTAACATTTTGAGTTTAACATTTAACAATTTTCTCCCTTATTCTGACCCTCACTCCCTCCATCTGTCCTTTCTTACTCCCTTTCTTAAGAGTATGAGCAATCTGATAGAAATTTTAAGTGTACAACTTACTTTTTCAATTAATTAATTAATTAATGTTCTCCAAAGAAACTATCGAGAGTCAAAAGCTATTTTTGTTACTGCTTATTTCTTTTGCTACTAGTGGATTGGGGTTCCTGCATTTTGGTGGACATTGCTTTCTTAGCTTCTGTCTCAAGGGGCTTTGCCTTAGTAGAATCTTACCTTTCTAGTCAGAAGCCTGAGTGAGGAGAGCAGGCAGTTCTTTGTGTACCTTGCTTTAAAGTGTTTTACCCTGAAGCTGTTTCCCAGTTGCTGCTGCCTCTGCTGTGATCAGCCTTGTTTCTGCCCATTCTCTACACTCCTTTTCCCAAGCTCTGTGCTCTTCAGCCTTGGGTCCCAAGTCTTACTGCCAAGGCCTTTCAGTGCCCTCATGGGTAAGTCTATGTTGCTTTCAACCAGACTCTGAGAATTTCCCTGGCTTTCCCTCTGACTCTGGCATGGTAGGTGGTGTGTGGGAGGGGTGATCAGCTTGTGCTTTGATAAGAGTAATTTCTTCCCCTCACAGCATGGAAATCCCCAAATACTACCTACCTTTAAGGCTGCTTCCAGTGGGAGAGCCCCTTTACTCATCTGATTTTGATTTCTGTCCTTTTGAGATGCTTTGTAATGATTGTTTAGAAGGAGATTCAGAAAGCTCCTGCTACTCTGTTGCCATATTAGTTCCACCTCTCAAGAGAACCATAAAAAGATAAATAAGAAAGAGAAAAAAATTAAGAGCTACAATAATGTCAAATTGATACTACACCTATATGGAAAAATGATACCTGTAATTCTTAAATTGTTTTCATTATCATAATAAACATAAGGTATATACATAGGTAGCTGTTCAGGATAAGTAAAAAATAGGGGGGAAAGTGGATTGCACTAAGAGAAATGCAAAGGAAAAGTTAAAATGGGTTAAATAATACTGCATAAAGAGGCACATGGCAGGAGGAGAATATTATTACAATAGCGGCTGATTAAAAAATACTAAAAAGAAGTAGAAAAGTAATAAGAAGGGAGGTGCTGGGAAGGGGAGGTTCTCTTATAGGCACTCAGGGATATAAATTTTCCCCTGAATGCTACTTTGACTGTATCCAATAAATTTTGATATATTGTCTCCTCACTGAAGATATATCAATACCCATTTCTTTGATTTGTTCATTAACCCAGTTTGGAGAATTGTATTATTTAATTTTCAACTAATTTTAAATTTGCTTTTCCATGGACCTTTACTAATTATACTTTTATTACATTATGATCTAAAACAGTTGAACTTATTGTTTCTGCTTTTCTGCATCTGTTTGTGATGTTTTTATGTCCTAGTACATGGTCAACCTTTGTATAGGTACCATATGCTGCTTAAAAGAAGGTATATTCCTTTTTATCCCTATTCACTTTTCTCCAAATATTTATCAACTATAATTTTTCTTAAAAATAATTATTTTCGGGGGCAGCTGGGTAGCTCAGTGGAGTGAGAGTCAGGCCTAGAGACAAGAGGTCCTAGGTTCAAACCTGGCCTCAGCCACTTCCCAGCTGTGTGACCCTGGGCAAGTCACTCGATCCCCATTGCCCACCCTTACCAATCTCCCACCTATGAGACAATACACCGAAGTACAAGGGTAAAAAAAATAATTATTTTCCCTTACTTCTTTCTTACTTAAATTTTGTTCAATTCATCTAGATCTGATAGGGGAAAGTTGATGTCCTTAACTAGTCTATTTTTACTATGTATTTCTTCCTTAAGCTCCAATAATTTCTCCTTTAAAAATCTAGATGCTAGAGTATTTGGTGCATATATGCTGAGTACTGATGTTTCTTCAATGTCTATACCAGTGACGGGCAAACTACTGCCTGTGGGCCAGATGTGGCCCTGTGAAATGTTCTATCCAGCTTCTCAACATTATTCCTAATCTGACAAATACAATGAGTAGGATACAATACAATGGAACTTTTAAAAGTTGCCTTAGAAACAAACTGACAGATGAGCATTTCCTTTCCTTTGGTCCCCTCTTTAAAAAGTTTGCCCATAATTGGTCTATACTGTCTTTTATCAGGATGCAATTCCCTTCCTTTTCTCTTTTAATCAGATCTATCTTTGCTATAATTTTGTCAGAGTTCAGGATTGCTACTCCTGTCTTCTTTTTCTCAATTGAAGCACAATAAATCCTGGTCCAGACTCTTTTTTTACCCTGTGTGTGTCTACTTGCCTTGTGTGTTTCTTATAGACAACATATGCTTAGATTTTGATTTTTAATTCACTCTGCTATCCACTTTCATTTTATGGGTGAGTTCACTCCATTCACATTCACAGTTATGATTATCATCTGTTTATTCCCCATTATTTTGATTTCCTCTCAAAATCATGTTCTTTCTCCTTTCACTATTTCCCTCCACACCAGTGTTTTACTTTTTATTGGCCCCCTTTCTCCCTCCCTTATTTTATTCCCCTTCCCAGCACCTCCCTTCTTATTACACTCCTACTTCTTTTTAGGGTCTTTTAATCACCACCCAACTTTTCCCTCCCTGATATTACTCTGCTCTCCACACTCGTATTTCTCATTCCCCTTCTACTTCTCTATATGGTAAGATAGGATTGTATACTCCAATAAATGTGGTTGTTATTCCCTCTCTGAAATGATTCCACTGAGAGTAAGGTTTTACTATTACTTGTCACCACCCTAATCCTCCCCATCTTGTAATAATATTCTCCCCTCCCTACCACACACCTCTTTTTGTGGTGTAATTTACTCCATCTTGCCATCTTGGCTCCACTCCTATATTTACTTCTTCATGCACCTTGGTATACTGGTCAGAAGAGATTAACAATGCTCTATAGTAGTTCTCAGGGTGGAGTTAAGATGACAGAGTAATCCTCAGCAGCTCTGTGGCACCATGAGAGTCCTCTCTGACTAAGATAAAAATATCTCCACAAAACAAATACAGAAATGAACAAACCAACAGGGAGACAGAATTAAACAACTTTCAAGAAAAGAAAAACCCCAAAGTTAGGCATCAGATCTGAGGCACTGAGGTGAGAGGAGAGCAGACCCAGCAAGAAGCTGTAGCAAAGAGGCAAAATTGGAACACTAATACACTGCTGCTGGAGTTGTGATTTTGTCCAACCATTCTGGAGGGCAATTTGGAATTATGCACAAAGGGCTTTAAAAGAACATCTACCCTTTGACCCAGCCATATCACTGCTGGGTTTGTACCCCAAAGGGATAATAAGGAAAAAGACTTGTACAAAAATATTCATAGCTGAACATTTTGTGGTGGCAAAAAATTGGAAAATTAATGGGTGTCCATTGAGTGGGGAATGGCTGAACAAATTTTGGTATATGATGGTGATGGAATACTACTGTGCTCAAAGGAATGATAAACTGGAGGAATTCCATGTGAACTGGAAAGACCTCCAGGAACTGATGCAGAGTGAAAAGCGCAGAACACATTATATACAGAGATGGATACATTATGGCACAATTGAATATAATAGATTTTTCTACTAGCTGTAATTCAATGGCCCAGGACAATCCAGAAGAACTTATTAGAAAGAACACTCTCCATATCCAGAGGAAAAACTGTGGTAACAGAAACACAGAGGATAAACATATGATCAATCACTTGGTTCGATGGGGATATGATTAGGGTTTTGATGTTAAAGAATAACTCTACTACAAATATGAATAACATGAAAATAGGGTTTGAACAATGATACATGTATAACCCAGTGGAATTGCTTGTCAGCTCTGGGAGGGGAGAGGAAGGTAGGGAATCATGAATCATGTAACCTTGGAAAAATATTCTAATTAAAAAAAAAACAATGTATTAGAATGAGAGGCCCATAGGGATTTCCCCCATCTGACAATATCTATAACCCCATGAACTTGGTACTAATTTCTTCACCAGGCTTGATGCTTGTTCCTTTGTCTATGTGAAAGGGAAAAGTGTTTATAACCTGCGAGTTTCACAGTGTCACAAGATAGAGCTTTCCAGTGAGCCTGGAAGTCTAGACATCTGGGAATATGGGAGGTGAGTCTTTGTCAGGCTTTATAGCAAGTAGAACATCAATACCTTAAGGATTAAGGAATAACTTTTAAAACCTAACATGGTGTTAGCTGAGACACCTTTAACCAATGATGTTAAATTTGGATATATACTTAGTGGGACCAAAGCCATATAGAAATGGTATTTAAATTGAACATTCTCTACCCAGAAATCAAAGTATTATAGAGGAGAATGAGACCCTGAGGTACTGGGTGGCAAAATGATTTATTTTTCTGTTCTTCCTCTAACTTTGAAGTAAATACACTTTTTGAAAGAGCTAACCAGGATAAACACAAATGCTTGAGTCAAGGGTTGAGTCTATGACATTCTAAAAAGATACCCCAAATACTTTGAGGTTGTAAAAGGGAATTCTTGGTTCTCTTTGAGTTTACGCTTGTGAAAAGGGAATCCTTTGATCTCTTCGCCTAGTTGGAATTAAAACTTGGGTTGGCAATAACTTTGAATCAACACAAGCTTGAACTAGGTGGGAGAAGCTTGAAAATGGTTTAGTGAATTCATACCTTACTTGATGCTAGGTGAGAAGCCATTAAGATACTTGGAGAGCTCTATCCTTTTTTCCCAAACTCAAACAGCAGAAACTCAAGGGTTCACATACTCAGAAAGGTGTGAATCCAAAGGTGATAACTCAGACAATTTGGAAACTGTGATTGGCCTCCATGAAAAGGGACAGACATAGGAAACCACCATATAAGCCATGAAAATCTCTGAGCTGGCAGTCTGGTGAAGGAGTCTAGGACAGAATGAACTCCAAGAAGGAAGTCAGCTTCAAGAAGAAGGTTGGCTCAAAGAAGAAAGTAGGCCTCAGGAGTCACCTTCAGCTCCATTCATTGTCTTGGGTGAGTGGATAGATGGCTCTCCCTTCCTGTCTTCTGGAGATAGTTTAATTCTGACTGAAGGTTAACAAGTCCTGGCTGAGCCAAGCACTGGAGCAATATTTAGTTAGATAGGTTAATGTCTTTTCTACCCTTTTGTATTTCTCTACTTTCATGCTTTCACCTCTTTTATAAATAAAAGATTTATAATTTTCATATATTTAGCCAAACCATTGGTACTCCCTAGAAATCTGAGATGGAAGTTGTGGCAACCTGCCTCTAATATAATAAACCAGAGATCTTATTCATTCCACCTCTTAGTTTTTGTTCAACTCTACGATCCAGACAGCATCTCTAACCTTTGATGACCATTTCACCCATTGAATGAGACAGATATTTGGTGAAAAAAATCTTCCTCCTTACCGTCAACTAGGCTCATAAGCTGGGGAACTGTTATGATTTTTTGCTTTTCCTCCACCTCTCACATCCAGCAAATTCTTAAGTCTTATGGTTTATATACACACAATATTGCTTATATCCATCCTCATTTCTCAATACACTTGAATAATGAAAAGTATTTTATTATGTGTTTCCTATGTATGTAACATTTTCCTGAGAACTGGGAGTGCACAATAGTCCCTGCTGTCAGGTTTTGTAAATTCTAATGAGGGAGACAGCATATTATCTACTATATGAATAAAACATTTATAGAGAAGGTGCAGGTAATGAGACAGGACAGTTTTCTGCACATAGAAACCACTGAGAAGGTCTCCTGCAGGATGTGGAATTTATATCAAGCCTTTGGGGAAGACCAGGAAACTAAGACATAGCAGCATTGGTGGGTATGTTATGTGAGTTCATTTTTTTTTTTTTTTGCAAAATTTCTTTTACTCTTCACTGCCTTTTGTCTGGTGCTTCCTTCATAAGCTCCTCACTCACTGTTTCAACATTCAATTCAAGTATCATGAACCATGATTAAATCAACTCTGCTATTGTTCTTGCACATAATGTGTCAGTCTACTCTACTGTGAATGACTTCATCCCATTCCTGGCCATTATACTCCTCTCTGTTGTGCAACCAGAGGAATATATACACTCTTAAAGTATATTCCTTGATGGTCTTTTGCTTAATAGAATTTTTGCATTGATTCATCAGTATGAATTCTATGATTCCTCCATGATAATCTTTCTTCTGGGGTAGCTAGATGGTACAGTGGATAGAGCATTGGGCCCTGAGTCAAGAAACACAGTTTCAGACATTTACTGGCTGCCTGACCCTGGTCAAGTCACTTAACCCCATTTATCTCAGTTTTCTCATCTATAAAATGATCAGGAGAAGAAAATGGCAAAACCACTCCAGTATCTTTGTTATGTCCAAATCGAGTCACAAATAGTTGGACATGACTGAAATGACTGAACAACAACACAATTTTTCTGCATATGATAATCATAATATAGACACACTTTTGGTGAATGACATTGTTTTATTACCTTTGGCTAGATAATGAAACTAGCCCCAATCAAGTCTTTATTCATCAGTTAAAAGAAAATATCTGACTAATATTTCCAGTTAGCTTCAATACCCTTATATCTCCTCATCACATCTATAATGAGAAAGAGAATATTTATTAGATTCAGTTTGTGTGATGTTACATCATTGGACAAAGTTCCAACAATTAGAACATCAATTATTTAATTAACATTTATAGAGTTCTGACAGCTTAAGTCATTCTGAGACTTTTCTGTCATCCTGAGACTTTTCTGTCTCTCTCCAATGACTCAAGTGGTATTTTACTTTTTTTGTTTCTTTCACTGCCAAGGTCTTAGATTTCTTTTTTTTCTGTTTAAAATACTGTTCATGCGCCATGGCATATTTAGCAAGGAAGG
>NW_025356273.1:0-5729 GCF_016433145.1 Gracilinanus agilis | reverse complement strand
TTCCCTTATGTTTAAATACCTTTTAGATTATTTTTCTTAAGTCTTTCCTTTGTAGAAAGCTATCAAACAGCTCCAGGAATCTGATAAGGATGGTTTACGTGAGAAAGAAAGATGCTGGAGGAGACAATCTGTCTGTCAGCTCATGGTTTCAGCTGCTGCTTCTTACAGGGAGCATGGAGTTTATTTATACAGTATTCAAAAAACCCAATTCACACAAAGCACAAAGGACACATCATGATTTTAAAAAGCACAATAGAATTATAGTTTTACAAAGAATTTTCTCATGAAGATAATGCTGGATAAGAAAAAAGTCCCAAAGCTGAGTCTTATACTTTATCAGGAGGAAAGCACCTGCTTGATGAGGTCTTGTCTAATTTTTGTCCAGTTCTTGACCTTGGCTGTCTGGGAACAGATTCAGCTTAATTTTCTGCATTTCTGTCTTAAAGAGAAACTGTTAACCTCTTAACTGTTGTTTTACTAGAGGCATTTTATAATACTTGAGGCTGTCCTCAAAACTAATTTAATATGTTTTCAATAAAGGAGAGCCATCAAGAGGGGTTCAGATAAAAATATCTATTAGAGACTCTTTCTCTCAATGGCTTCCAACATTCCTTGAGCTTTCTTTTAACTTTTTTTTTTTATCTTCTATTGCTTCTCTCTACTTTATGAGGCAATACTTCTCAAGATTTTCCATCATCTTCCTTTTCAAGATTTTGTATAAGACTTTGAATTTTAAACCAGTGCTGCTTTTGGCAACCAGCTCTAATTCTGGCAAGTCAGTCAAGTGTTTGCTGACTAAGCCACATTTTTAAGGCTCTTTTTGGGAGGGCAATTGATTTATATTAGTTAAACTTATCAAAATTATCAGTATCAAAGTCATTTCCACCATCTGCTTCCTACATTTCATTATCAATAACTTATTTAAATAGTTCAGATTTGGCTATTTTAATTGCATTCTATATCTTTTTCTCATTTTTATTTTTCTATGTTTGTGAAAATTTTGATCTTTGCTTTAATGAGCTAATAGACTGTATGTAGACAGCTGACTCAAGGAAGAGTTCCACTTTGTAGTTCACAAATATTTGACTTCTTGCAATCCTGGTCTTTGCTTTCTGACATAATCCCCACCAGCTTCAAATACATCTTTCTTTGCAATGAGGTAACTGAATATCAAAGCATGAACTCATTTATTTTGGAGGGTCTTTGGGTTCAGATTTCAACTTTTGCCATCTTACCTGTATGATTTTTGTTCTTTCTCCACCTCTTCATCCTCTGCAAATGATGTTGTTGGTGCATAAGTTGCAACTATTTTCCTGGTGGTCTTTTTGCAAATTCATGGCATGAATATAAATGATACTAGATAAGTAAATGGTCAATGAAATTAAAATAATATCTCATTTTCTTTGTGCTTATGATGACACCAGCTCTCCCAGCTCCATAATTTGACTTTACAAAAACTGAGCTATCCTTCATTTTTGGTGGCAATTTCCTTTTCTCCTGTTTTATTTATAGTGAGAATGTCAAGACTGATATGATCCAGTTCTTCCAATAATATACCTGCTTCATAAATATCTGAGGGTCTCACACTGAGAGAACCAATAGTTGTTAAAATTTATAGATGATTAAAAAATCATGTGATTCTTAATACCCTCTATGACTTTCTATAGCACTATACTACCATTGCTATAGAATCAGAAGAGGGACATGCAACCATATTTTTCTTTCTTTCTTAAAAAACTAGTTGTCATGGCCAAATAAATCATCTCATGACGTCTATTGGTGATGAGCCATTCTGCGCCTAGCTAAAATAGATTTTAGAAAGAAAAGGCAGAATCCTATTTGAAGATTTTCAGTATGGAAGAAATTGATAATGATTATACTCTACTGAAATAGCCTTAGAGAACCTGAACAATATGTAGAAGCATTGAACACTGTAGAGTGTACTAATAGAGAGGGAGAAATGGCACCAAGGATACCAAAGGCAGGAAGAGCACCCAAAATAGACTATGTACAGAAGAAATTCATGTAGGAGGTAACCCAATTGTAAGGGATTGATTCACAAAGTAATTGACAGAGGAGGAAAATACACCAAAGAAGCAGAGGAAAAAAACTTATTTTTTATGCCAAAAATATGACTGAGAATGTATATAACTGCTAATCTCTATGTCTGCTTTCCCATTTGTAGATTGCTTGATAATCATCTTGTTGCCTTAAAGTCACATGCTTTGATTATTTTAATTGTAGGGAATAGGTAAGTTTTTTTTTCAGGTTTTATTCTTCAGTTGACTACATGGTTACCAAGACTAGATTGAAAGATGTACAGAATTCACAATCCCACCATACTTAGTTTGTTGGGTATAACAAAACATTTGACGTGATAGAGCAAAATTTCACCTTAAAAGCTATCTTTCAACAAGGTATCCACCATTCTGGTCTTCAAAATCATGAATAAGATGTTTACAATGATCATCAAGGTGATCAAAATTATTAAGGTTCTTTGAAAGATTTAACAGGAAAGATGACCTTGTTCAATAGTCCTTTGATCATAAATATCAGGCAAGAGATAAAACAAAATGTATGCTTGCCAAGAATGTTTGTCACTGTGATGGAGGAAATCCAGGGCAGAGAATTAGTTGAAGAGTATTTCTTTATGAGTGGTGACATCTTCCAGATGTTTCTGTTTGTGGATGACATTGTATTGGCTACATCAAGCTCTGGAAAACTACAGAACATTCTGGAAGAGATCTAAAGTTTCTCAAAAATTTGGTTTGATCATCCATATAGGAAAAAAAAAAAACAAAGGTAAAGGATGTCTAATGCCTAGATTATTGCATGCATTTGGGTGGATATCCAGTAAACTTTGTCCATAAGCCTGTGTATCTCATATAAAAATGGTAAAGACGGAAGATGAGATGGTCCAGAATTGAACAAGAGTAGGATAGGAGGCTAGATGGAAACTGCAAAATTCTTTTAATCACCCCAACTTTCCCATGAAAGCAAAGACCTGTTTTTTAAAATACCAACATTCTGATGGTTTTGCTCTATCTCAGCAAGACATGGGACATTCTTTGAAGAAGTAAAAGGGACAAAGCATAGAGGACAATGTTGAAGAGGTGGATGAGAGCATACTTCAGTATATAACCAATGAAGGATAGGAATAAAAACTGCCATTAATGAACTGTCATGATAGGAAGAGAATATGGAATGGGCACATTTGTAGGGGAAAGGAATGGTAGTAGGGCAGTCTAAATGTTCCAATAATATCCTTGAAATGTCAAGAGAAAGCAAAGAAAGTTTTCAATACATTGAATGGAGCTCATCCAAAGAATTTATGTGAAGACATAGACAAGATGGTTGTCATGTGCATTATTAGAACAATCACACTGATGAGCTTAGAGATCATTTGAATGTATATCTATATATCTATCTACATATAATTGTTTATTTTTCATGTGATATCATACATTTCACTCTCACAGTTTTATCTACCAGTTATACTGACCCCTTTGAATAATCACAAATGAAATCAGGATTCTCAGGGCATTCTCATTCTTTGTCTTTCACCAGTTTTATTCCAGGTCACCTTTCTCCAGCTGATCTCCTTTCTCTTTGAGTGGTGTGCCAGTGATTATTAGCTTTTCATAAAAGAAAAGCAATTTTCTTCCTTAAAATGACTGTGGTGTTTTGAATTTGAGATATTAAAATAATATTGCAAGAATAATACGTAAGCAGGCAAGCTGTAACATGAGTATCAAGCTTGTTCCAGACAAAGTGGAAACTTGGAATTTAATGGAAAATCCACAATAACTTCAATGAACTGTCTTGTAATGGGGAATGAGCCTCTCCAATTTTTCTTAGACTTGCTACTCACAGACGTAATAGTGCTCTGGGTGATTCAGACAATAGACTGTCACCTTCCCACCTGTCCTACCTCAAGTCCCTGGAATGATCTCAATCATTACATCAATTTATCAAATTTTATTTTAGCTATGGGGATCTGGCTTGTTTCTCTTCCATAGGGTAATTTTTCTACAGAGAAAAGAGCAGGTTTTTGCAGCAATGGGTCCCTGGAGCTGGTGAAACTGGTTGGCCTCGTTGACAAATACCCTTGGTCTGGATTGCTGACATTTCTCAGCCTGCTCTAGGATTGCGTAACATTGTGAAACTCTATGTGGAAATAAATGAATATATTAACGGTGAGTTCAATGGTTGTGGCTAGGACCAAGGGAGATAATAAATATCTTCTGTGGGTACTTTTGGCAATAGTTGACACTACCCTTTTTTCAGTTCACTGTTCCTGTTACCCTAAGTCCTGTCATTCATTTTAGGCGGACGACTAATCTCTGTCAGCATTATGAGAGAAGGTTGGTCAGACAGAATAATCAACTATCATATTCAAGTAATATATTTTTGGCATTACCTCTGTGATCATTGAACAGAATGACCTTTTCTATGATGGTAGTCAAGTTTGACATGAATTGAATTTCTATAATAGAAAAAATTCAGTGTCCTGCTATTCTAGATTCAGAGTACTTTTTCAGTGTTTGAAAAACATCAGAATGCTTTCTAGTTCTTACATGGGCCAGTTATTCAATCAATATACCTATGTATATGCCTATATATATATGTATGCATATTAATCACTTGCTATTTACAGAATTGTATACCACTGCAGGTAGCTACAAATGGAAAAGAAAACTGATTGTTTCCCTATAAGAAGTCACAACCTCATGAAGTAGACTGGAAAGCCACAAATGGGAATGCCTAAGGACATAAGTAACAGAGCAAATGTAGGTAATTCATTTGAATTAAACTCAAGTGTTAATTAAGGGAATAGCTAGAATGACTTGGGATGATTAAAACCAGGTTTGGTTAATTTGTAAAGGCTTGACAAAGGAGGCTGTTGTGAACTACTTGAATGGGCACAAAGTGAGAGTCTGGACACCTGTTTTTAAATCCTTGTTTTGCCACTTACTGGCTGTGTACCCCTGGGCATGACAATTAACCTCAGTAGCCTAGTATGGCTATATATATACAAAAGGGATTAGAAAAGATCCGAGTTTCATAACCTGGTTGCCATAAAGTTTTAAAAAAATACATATTTTGTTAACTATTTAAATACAATTTATTTCCTTTATAATCTTATGTATTTCATGTAATTTAAAAACATGATTTTGAGAAGGGTTCCAAAGGTGTAATCAGATTCCTAAACAAGTTCATGACTAAAAACAAAAAAGTTTGAGAACATCTGGATTAGATCTCTTGTCCTTTTTAGGTATGACATTATGAAAAGACTGGGCAAAAAGTCATTTGAAGGAAGAAGGAGGCAATGGTTAGGCAAAGAGGAGTGGACTGGAGGAGCTAGTTAATTTTGAGGAAGAGGAGAGGCAGAGAGCAAGTTTTCTGTTGGGATAGCATGAGCCATAGTTTACTGGGAAACATG
Organism: Gracilinanus agilis; assembly: GCF_016433145.1. NCBI lineage: Eukaryota > Metazoa > Chordata > Mammalia > Didelphimorphia > Didelphidae > Gracilinanus > Gracilinanus agilis. Next base: position 286 of record NW_025356273.1, on the reverse strand, counting down.
GCAACACTTACTGCCCAATTAAGCAATTTACTGGAGAAGACATGTGAGTTCATTAACTTAGGGAACTTCTAGTGGGGAAACTGATCATATTGGCACCTATTCTGTAATTTTTAGTCAGTCATATGTATGGAACATAGAAAGATTAAGTGACTCACCAAGGGTCATATAGCCAGTTGGTATAAGAAATGAATTTTGAATCCAGGTCTTCTTGGCTCAGGAAACACTCCTGACTCCTGTGCTCTATTCACTAAAGCGCTCTCTCTCTCTCTCTCTCTCTCTCTCTCTC
>NW_025356272.1:0-6789 GCF_016433145.1 Gracilinanus agilis | reverse complement strand
TATATATATATATATTACATATGAAATGAATAAAAAAATAATAAAATAATCCTCATGATCACTTGCTGGAGTCTTTTTGCTAGTATTCTAAGATTTTTGCATCTATATTCATTAAGGATATTGGTCTTAGTTTTCTTTCTCTGTTCTTGGTCTGCCTGGCTTTGAAATCAGTACCATATTTGTATCACAAAAGGAATTTGGTAAAACTCCTTCTTTGCTTATTTTGTCAGATAATTTGTAGAGTATTGGGATTAGTTGTTCTTTAAATGTTTGATAGAATTCATTTGTGAATCCATCTGACCCTGGGGATTTTTTCTTAGGAAGTTCCTTGATTACATGTTTAATTTCTTTTTCTTAGATGGGATTATTTAAGTATTCTATTTCCTTTTTGTTAATCTAGGCAATTTATATTTTTGTAAATATTCACTCATTTCATTTAAATTGTCATATTTATTGCCATATAATTGAGCAAAACAGTCCTTAATAATTACCTTAATTTCCTATTCATTAGAGGTGAGATCATTCTTTTCATCTTTGTTACTGTTAATTTGGTTCTTTTCTTTTTCATTAGATTGACTAGTACTTTATTTTATTTGTTTTTTTCTCAATGTACCAGCTCCTAGTCTCATTTATTAGTTCAATAGTTCTTTTACTTTAAATTTTATTAATTTCTCCTTTAATTTTTAGGATTTCCAATTTAATTTTTGTTTGGGGATTAAAATTTTTTTCTAATTTTTTTAGGTTGTCAGCCCAATTCATTTGTCTACTCCCTCAATTCTGTTGGGATAGGTACTCAGCAATATAAATTTTCCCCTGAGTACTGCTTTGGCTATATCCCATAGACTTTGATGTGATGTCTCCTCATTGTCATTTTTAAAAATGGAGTCTGTAATTGTTTCTATGATTTCTTCTTTAGCCCACCTGTTTTAAAGAATTAGATTATTTAATTTCTAATTAACTTTAAATTTGCCTTCTCATGGACCATTGTTAATTATAATTTTTACCACATTATGATCTGAAAAAGTGGCATTTATTTTTTCTGCTTTTCTGTATTTGTTTGCAATATTTCTATGCCCAAATACATGTTCAATCTTTGTATATGTACCATGTACTGCTGAGAAGAAGGTTATTCCTTTTTATCCTTATTCAGTTTTCTCCAGATATCTATTAAATCTAATTTTTCTACCATTTCATTTATTTCCATTACTTCTATCTTATTTATTTTTTGGTTCAATTTATCTAGTTCTGAGAGGGGAAGGTTAAGATCCCCCATTAATATAGTCTTACTATCCATTTCCATGTTGAGTTCCTTCAATTTTTCCTTTAGATATCTAGATGCTGTACCATTTGGTGCATAGATATTTGGTAATGATATTATTTCATTGTTTATAGTACCTTTTAGCAACATGTAATTTCCTTCCTCATCTCTTTTAATTAGCTCAATTTCTACTTTGGCTTTGCCTTGGAATCATGATTGCTACTCCTGTTTTTTTTTTTACTTTAGATGATGCATAATAATTTATGCTCTATCCTTTTACCTTGAATCTGTGTGTGTCACCCTGTCTCATATGTGTTTCCTGTAAACAACATATTCTGGTTTTTAATACATTCTGCTTTGTGCTTCCATTTAATAGGTGAGTTCATCCCATTCACATTAAGCTTTATTGTTACTAACTGTATATTGTCCTCATAGTATTATCCCCTTTAGATCCTGCTCTATTCCCTTTCACTCTGTTCATCCTCACCTGTATTTTGTTTTTTGTCACCCTCTCCAGTCCCCCCCCATTCAATTACCCACTGCTTCCCTTGTATTGTTCCCCTTCTACTTCTATATAGGGTAAGATAGCATTCTATACCCCACTGAAAATCTTTTCCCCCCTCTCTGACCAGTTACAATGAGAGCAAAGTTTAAGTATTGCCTGTCACCACTCTTATCCTCTCCTCTCTGTACTGATTTTTCTTGCCTATTTATGTTATATAATTTACCCCATTCTATCTCTCCCTTCCTTTTTTTTCAGTGCAACCCTCTCTTTCAGCCCTTGATTGATTTTTACATGTCATTCATATGCATACATGTCATATCATGTATACATATTATTCCATGTCATCATATTTACATATATATCATATCCTCATTTATCATCATATATATCATATTATCATAATCAGCTTACTTTCCCACCCTCTTTCTGAGTAAATTCCTCCTGTCTTCTCTATTACTAAGAGTAATTTTTGAGAATTACAGAAATCCTCTTTCCATGTAGCCATATAAACATTTTTATCTTAATGAGTCTCTTAAATTTTTTCTTTATTATTTACCTTTATGGGTTCCCTTCTGCCTTGTATTTGGCCTTCAGATTTCTTATTTTGGTCTGGCTTATTCTTCATGAATGCATATAAATCTTCTATCTTATCGAATGGCCATTTTTCCCCCTGAAAGAATATACTCAGTTTTGCTGGATAGGTGACTTGGCTTGTAAACCCAAATCTTTTGCCTTCCTGAATATCATATTCCATGCCTTCTGATCCTTTAATTTAGAAACTGTTAGGTCCTGAGTTATCCTTATTGTAGTTCTATGGTATTTGAATAGTTTCTTTCTGGCTGCTTGAAGTATTTTCCCTTTGGCTTGGTGGCTCTTGAATTTAGCTATTCCATTTCTGGAAGTTGTCAAATGAGGATTTTTTTCTGGAGGTGATCTTTGAATTCTTTCAATTTCAATTTTATTTTCTTGTTCAAGGATCTCTGGGTAGTTATCTTTGATTAATTCTTGTAATATGATTTCCAAGGTTTTTTTTTCCATCATAGCTTTTAGGTGGTCAAAAAATTCTCAGATTGTCTCTCCTGGATCTATTTTCTAGGTCCATTGTTTTTCAATAAGATATATGATGTTTTCCTCTGTTTTTTTTCATTCCTTTGATTCAGCTTTATTGTTTCTTGATTTCTCATCAAATCATTAGTTTCTAGATGGTCAATTGTGAGTTTTAAGGCCTGGTTTTCCTCTGTCAGTTTTTGGCTCTACTTTTTCAATTGGCCATTTCTTCTTGTATCACTTTCATTTCTTCTTGCATTATTTTCCTTTCTTCTTACATCACTTTCATTTTTCTTCCCCACTTTTCTCTCCCTCTTTTTATTGTTTTTTTGAAGTCTTTTTTGAGCTCTTCAAGACTCTGTGTCCAATCCATCTTTTTCTTTTGGACTTTGTGTGTGATTCATTTGGTTTTGTCATCCCCTTCTGTGTCTGCACTTTGCTCTTTGTCTCCATAAAAAGTCTTTAGAGTTAGGTCTTTTTTGTTGTTTACTCCTTTTTCTTATCTAATTATAGGTAGGCTCTGTTTTCTGGGAAATTTAGGTACCCTCTTAAACTTCAGTCCTTCATTGATGCTATTTTCACCTTATTTTCTGGGTTACTTGTTTACCAGATAGTCTGAGGGCTGAGAGCTCTGAGAGTCCCTTCCCTGTGCTGAGTCAATTAACCTTTGAGATGCTGATAGCTTAAAGTCTTTCCTCAGGCTTGGGTGTAAGCTTTTTATCTCACTTTGAACCTGATCAGGTCAGAGTCTGATCAAATTCTAGCCCCAGGCTTAGGCTCAAGTTTTGTTATCAAGGTGTTCTTGATTCAATCACACTCTTGATTGCCCTGTCCTGGAGCTCTAGCCTTAGTTTTGGGCAAAAAGGTCAAGCAGGGCCTCCCTATGAGAACTGTGTCCTCACCCCAAACCATGGATTATGTCCCCATCCCAAGCCCAGACTAGGATTCCTGGCTTAGCTCTGTTCCCACACACATCAGCCTCCTTCAGCCCAAATTGCCTTGGGCTGGGACTCTGGACTTCTCCACAGGTTTGAAATTCCAAGGTGTGTGTGAGTCGACTTGGACCACTATTTGTCCAGGTAGGATCTCAGGGTCTGACTTAGCTTGGTTTTAAGTTTGGAAACTGAGAGTAGATGTGGGGTGGATTATATTTTTTTCTTGGTTTCTTCTTCACTCACTGCTCTGCCTCCCACTAGCTCTTTTCCCATCTCATCTCAGCTCCCCATTTGGTCTCTGCCTACCTTTTGGCTTTTTTTTTTTTTTGATGGTTGTTTCATTCTGACTCCTTGTTGGTTCTTTCACTCCTATATTCATTTTGTGGTGATATTTTGCTCTTGGTTGGAGAGGATTTTCATGATGAAACAGAGCTACTCTTCTAGTTATTCCTCCATCTTGGCTCCACCCCAAGAAGTCCTAATACCATGCTTTTCTAATGAAGAAGATGGGATACATTCTTCCAATTCTTCTCCAGGGTCAAGTTTATATATTATACAGTATTCAGTTTTTGTATTTGTTGTCTTTTTCATTTGTGTTGCTGTAGTTCTGGAAATTGTTCTTTTTTAAATTAAAAAATTTTTATAAAGACATTTTTTAACTATTACAGGTAAAATAAATAAAAAGTAAATATTTGTATTAGGTATAAGGTTAAAGGTTTAGGTGTTTTTCCTAGGCACTTGATGAAATAGTCCTTTGGACCAGTTATCAGATATCCTTTAGATTTGGGAAGGATTCTAGGGAGAAACTGACAAGTTATCAATAAGCTGTAAAACAGGGTTTTATTATAAAACTAGGATAGGTAGGGGAAGGGAGTGGACTGACCTTACTGGTATTAAAACTAATCCCTCCCACCAAAGTCCAATAGGATTTAAATAGATGTTACTACATTTATCTCAACCTCTAGATCCTCAGCTACTTGTACTATGTCCTAACCAGAATCCCCCCTTAGCTAGTAATTCAGAGTAAGGGAAAGCTGGAAGGTTTACAGGTCCACTGGGGCAGCAAGGGATATCTCACAACCATTGTCTTCTGGGTCTAGCAAGAATCCAGTTGAATCACAGCAGCAACACTTATAAATCCAAAAGGAAGGGGAGTAAGGATCTTACCAACACAGTCCACCTGTGCAGTTTAAACCAAACTCAACCATTTCCTGGCAGGTGAAAGGCTTGAAGGATAATGTTATATTGAAACTCTGGGAGCAGAGAGTCTCACCCTTGATTGATGGGTGAGGACCATTGGATCTTAGAATGTTCCCAGAGGCCATGAGGACAGGGAAGAAAGTGGTTGGCCCAGGGGGGTATAAATACCCTGGCAGCCCTGGCTTTTGGTTCCTTTCACTTCCCTTGGACCTGAGATCTGTGGATCCTGGTTCTTTTGGAGTTTGGTGACTTGCTTGGCTAAACCTTGCAAGAACCTCCTGTCTTGTACCTGACTAACATTGCCTACCTGTACCCAGACCATCAATCTTCTTATTCTACTGTCCCTAGATATTTAGGAATTCAAATCATCTATAGTTATCTAGGTATCCCAGGGCCCGAGAGGGATCCGGGAAGTGGGCAGGAGAAGAAGAAGAGGGTGGGAAAGGGGTGGATCCTGAAGGCTGTATAGGCATAACATCTACAGGAAGAAGAAGCTGAAAGACATCAAGAAGAAGCTTACTTACTCTGGTTTGGCTGTGGCCAGGCTGGGCCAGAGGAGCTAACTAACCAGAATCAATTACCTGCCTACAGCTATGAGAGTTTATTATTATCAATTAGTTAGGGTTTCCCAATTCCTCTACCCATTTCCCAATACTCCATCTTTGCTAAAATATAGATAAACTATTCAAATACCTTCCTGGAGTGGTTGTGTCATCACTTCTCTGGGAAGGGAGCAACGCCATCAGATAAACTGTTGCCAAGGCTAATAGAGCCCAATATCTGTCATCAATCAACCCCAGGTGGGACCTGAAGGGATACCATCCATTGACCTGAAGGATTCTGCCTGGGCACCGTTATAAAGGAGGGAGGTGTTACATCATCTAGCTAGGTGACAAGCCTCAGTTGATCTTGCACTACTAGCCACATATCTGAACTTCCACTGCTGTCACACAATTATCAGTGGTAGTATCCAGTTTACTCCTTCTCCTTCTATTTAGCCCATTTATTTATAACAATAAGTCCACACAGTCAAGGTCTTCCAGAGAGCAAATCTGGTACCTGCAGAGAGCAAGTCTAGTACCTCCAGAGAGCAACTGTCTAACTCAGTCACTGTCTCCAGAGTTCTGGAATTCTCTTTCTGCCTCTGCCTTGGTAATTTCTGCTTTCCCTGCTTTCCCAATAAGACAGATAAGAACAAATTTACACATATATTTCCTGAAGTTATATGATCCAAATTATTCACCTCCATTTCCTCTCCCCTCCTGTAACTGGCAAGCAACTTGATCTTGGTTGGATATGTATTATCATATGAAACATATTTCCATATTGCTGAATATTGTTCTCTTGGTTCTGACTACTTCATTTCATTAGGACATATATCTTCCTATATTTCTCTTATTTCTTCATATTTTTCATTTCTTAAAGTATAATATATTCCATTACTATTATGATTCACAGTTTGTGGTATATAGTCAACTTTTCCCAGGCAATGGGAATTTATATTACTAGTCAATGGGAATCTATTTTATTTCTGATTCTTTTTGATCATAGAAGCAATTGTTTACAAGTCCCTTGATCTCATCATATTCATAACCTTCTGATCACATCCTCATCTTAATACCTCCTTTTCACACCCTTTACCCTACTCTCTGATCTCTTTCTGCTAGCAAGCTTTTGGATACAATGAAGATATTATTATCCATTTTCTGTTCACTACTGTGCTCAGTGGGGGTACATCTTCCACTCCAGTGTGTCTCTGAGCACTCTTACCTCCCATTCAAGCCACTTTATGCTATGCCCTTACCTTCTACTCTCTACTTGCTTCAGGAGACTATGAGGGGATT
>NW_025356271.1:0-2010 GCF_016433145.1 Gracilinanus agilis | reverse complement strand
CTCTCTCTCTTCTCCTTCTTTCTGTCTTCTCCTCTCTCTGTCTCTGTCTTTGTCTGTCTCTTTTTCTTTCTCTCTTCCCTTTTCTTCCTCCTTTGTCTCTGTCTTTTTCTCCCCTGCCTCTCTCTGTGTCTCTCTGTATCTGTCTCTGTGTCTCTCTCTCTCTGTCTCTCTGTCTCTGTCTTGGTCTTTCTGTCTCTTTGTCTCTGCCTCTGCCTCTTACAAACATTTACCTTTTGTCTTAGGATTGATACTAAGTATAGGTTCAAGGCAGAAGCATTGTAAGGGCCAGTCACCTGGAGTTAAGTGACTTGCCCAGGGTCACACAGCTAGAAAGCACATGAGGCCAGTTTCAAACTCAGTATATCTCATCTCTAGGCCTGGCTCTCTATCCATTGAACTACCCAGCTGCCCCTCAATACTCCTCTTAGTGCAGCTCAGGATCACAAGACTTTTGGTGATACTGTTGACTTGCTTGTGTTCCACTAAAAACCTTGAATCTTTGTCAGTGGATCTATTGTTCAGCCACTCAACCATCATCTTGTATCTGTGAAGTTGATTATCTGAATCCAAGTACATTTTGGCTGACATAAGGGTTTGCTGTCATTTGATTTGATTGAGGCCTAAGGATGCATTTAAATTACAATACAGTAATGACTTATTTAATCAATTTTTTCAGAGAATGAACTTTTAAAAATAACAAATGTGAAGTTTGTCTCTTTTAAGTCCTCAGTCTTTGTAGGACGTGTGTGTAAACCTTTTTACAATGAATTACACATTTTCTTGTCTTAAACACTAAGTATTCTGAGCATTTTCAGGCCATTTCCGTGGGGGCCAATTATTGCATCATATTGTCATATGGTGTAGATTTGGGGAACTATTGAGAAGTGTAGAAGAGCACATTTCCAGAAATAACTCAAATATGTGTGACCTTTTGAGAATCTGTGCTTACTTTTTATGATCGTATCTCCTCCCTTGTCTGATTTTTAGCTATCATTTCTCATTGCCTCTGATGGCTCCTCACTTCCCTACCATCCTAAACTGGTGGACTCAGAAACACGACTGATAGTGTTATGTTGGATTAAGAGGAACTCGGTGCTGAGAGACAGGCTTGATTTATTTGTGAGTAAAGTGCAGGAGCTTTAGTGTGTGGACTTTGTGACACATATTTTGGCTGGTTAGTGTAGACTTTATATTCTTCTCTGATTCTCAGCTACATTCTGGGTATGTTCAGAGCTGTATTAAGGGCTCCCGGATAGACACTCAATTCTGCATTCTGCCTACTAAAGGTCCCATTGATTTCAATCGAATTTACATAAAATTGCCCTCCCTCAGTCTTTCAGAGTCCCTCACTCTCTTACTAAGTTGTAGAAGCTGAAACAGGGCGTAGAAACAAGCATTTAGATAGCACTTTTAGGTTTGCGAGGTATCTCATTTGGCTTTCACAACAACTTTGAGAGGTAGGTGCTCTTATTAGTCCCATTTTGCAGCTGAGGAAACTGGGATAGCATAGGTTAAGTGATTTGCCCAGGGACACTCAGTTTGCAAGTGTCTGGGCTGGAATTGAAAGACACAGACCCAGTGCTCTATGCTTTGTGTTATCTAGCCGGCTGATTCTAATAATACTATTATTAGTAATAATAATAAATAACATTTATTGAGAGCTTTAAATTTAACAAAGCAGATAATACAAGTATTAGTACGCCTTTTTGTTAAGAAAGCTAGTCACACAATTAGTTAATGTGGCAGGCAATGATGAAATGAAAGATTTTTCTGATGCTAAATCCTGTGTTCTTTTTGCCACCCTATGAAGTCCACCCCCTGTCATTTTACAGATGAAGAGAGAAAAGGCCACACTGGATCAAAGGATTTAGAGCTGGAGGGGATTTTAGGAATATATATATATATATAAAATTTTTTTTTTGCCTTAGCTAAGCTTTCTAATTCTATTTTGGCTTCTATGTTATTTCCACTGGGTTCATGGCCTCATCCAAGAGCAGCCTCCAGGACAGT
>NW_025356270.1:0-5878 GCF_016433145.1 Gracilinanus agilis | reverse complement strand
ATATATTCCTCCAAATTTTGAGCTAGAATTATATGTATTCTCCCATCAAATTTTGATGGGTTAAGGGAATTTTTCTTTTTGCTCAAAAGCTTTCCTGGTCATTATCTATTAAAATGAGAGGATGTCCCAAACTTATACCCACTGCTTTGGTCACCAAATTCTAATGACATAAAAGGCCATAGCACATAGTTAATAGAGTATAAATGTATTTATCCAAGCAAATAATAAGCTGAAATCTGAAAAATCATACAAATTAAAATATACTAGAAAAATACAGAAGAAAGAACAAGCCATTTAGATGGAAATGAGATGAGGTCTCTATTCAGTTGAAAACTCTTGCTCTCAACTAAGAAAAATTTCCCAATGTCTCTTGGGAAGAAAGCAGGAAATCAAGGACGAGAAGTTTGCCTTCCAAAGTCTGTCAAACTCTCAGTCTTCAGATGTCTTGAGGTTTTCTTATGAGGGTGTAGAAACGTTAAGTGTCTTCTCTTGTAGTAGAAATGAAAAGGCAACTCTGCTCTCACACAATCATGCATGGTCATGTTTTCTTATTCCCTACTAATCTAGAATTATATTCTTTAGGCAGGGAATTACCCTCCTCTCACTTTCCCCCACCTTTCATCTCTCATCTTTTGTTTGGGAATCAAGTTACATTTATACCTTTTTTTGACCCCTAATAAGCGCTTTTTAGATTTGGAAGTGAGTCTCATACTTAAATCTGAACTATAAATAGGAGTTAATAATAAGTTTAGAATAGGAAGAAACCATAACAATGAAATCAGAGACCTTTGGGAATGCTGGAGAAAACTAATTACATTAAACTGTCTTCCAGAAAGATGGTATAATAAGATGTCAAAAGAGAGCCTACAAGACACTGCCCAGCTGTGTGACTCTGGGCAAGTCACTTGACCCCCATTGCTCACCCTTACCAGTCTTCCACCTAGGAGCCAATACACAGAAGTTAAGGGTTTAAATTTAAAAAAAAAGAGAGACAGAGAGAGCCTACAATATAAATCCACTATAGAAATGGCAGTTTAAAAAGATAACTTACAAATAACCCCTTAAGGGTATTTTTAACCTTTAATTTCCATCTTAGACTCAATACTGTATATTGTTTCCAAGGCAGAAGAGCAGTAAGGACTAGGCAATGGGGTCAAGTGGCTAGCCCAGGAACATAACAGCTAAGACTTGTCTGTGGTTAGATTTGAAGTCAGGATCTGCTCTTTCTAAATTTGTCTCTCAATTCACTAACCTACCTAGTTGGCCCTAGGATATTTTTAAAATCACCCCAAACAATGAACAAACCAAAGTAGGATATTAATGCAAAGAAAAATATCTTTGAATAAGAATAAACAGTAGCAAAAACTTAAGAAGAATGGCATACCGAAACTTGATAGTTCCATCAGAAACAATCCAAGAAATTTCTCAAAATAGTCAAATAATTAACAGCATTAGAGAACAGGAGATGTGAGACCAAAGTTCAGGGGGAAAAAAAAACCCAAACCTTAAAGGGTCTTTTTGAAAGCAATCCTTGTAGAAGTAATGGTGGGAGTTTTAAGATTAGGAGTAGATAAAGCAAAGAGTAAGAGGCCAGTCTCAGAAACAGAAACAAATGATCACAAAAGTAGACCCAGAACAGGCTAGCTAAGATGAAAGAATTTTCAGGAGAAGGAAAATGGTGCAAAATGTACCCAGAAGACTAAAGACAAGCAACAGGCCCCTGGATTCCATGGTTTGAGAATTAGTAACCTTGAAGAGAGCAGTTTTGATAGTGTTAGAACTGGAGCTTAGATTACACAGGATTTATGTAGTGAGCAGTGATGGTGAAATAGACAGTAAATGGAGGCAATTATTTTGAGAAGTTTGTTGATAAAATAAAGGGAAGAAATAAGATGATGTCTCAAAGCGTCCATAGTGGTATGGACAATGATAGGAACATCTGAGCACATTTGTAAGTATGAGAGAATGAACAAAGGTAAAAGAGACTATAGATGAAAGAGGAAAAAAAAGATAATGGATGTGGGCAGTTCTCAAAGACTTGGGAAAGAATGGAATGAGGAACAAAAAGTCTATTCCTCTGAGTTCTGAATCTGCAAATATGATCAACATCTTTAATCTAAATCATTGATAAAAATGTTGAAAAGGGGGACAGCTGGGTAGCTCAGTGGATTGAGAGTCAGGCCTAGAGATGGGAGGTCCTAGGTTCAAATCTGGTCTCAGACACTTCCCAGCTGCGTGACCCTGGGCAAGTCACTTGACCCCCATTGCCTACCCTTACCACTCTTCTGCCTTGGAGCCAATACACAGTATTGACTCCAAGACGGAAGGTAAGGGTTTAAAAAAATAAAAATAGAAAAATAGCTAGGTCTTTAAAATAAAGTGAGATGAGGGGCAGCTAGGTAGCACAATGGATAGAGCACCAGGCCTGGGTTCAGATCTGGATAAAGTTGCTTACTTTACATTTTACTTAAGGTAGTACCTGGTGGTAGAAGGGTTTTTTAAAAATATTACTTTAATTTCCAAATCCATCTCTTCTCTCTTACTCAGAGAATCTTTTGATGTAACAAAGGGGTGACAGAGGGTGTGCAAAGAAGATCAGTAAAACTAGCATATTAAGGTGCTAGTGATTTTATGTAAAAGCTAGAATTAGCCTTTCAACCTCACTTGGCACTCCAGTTACTGAGAAGACTGGAATAAATATGATTGTTCCTTCTGGCCAGGAATATTATCCATCTGAGTCAAAACCAGCCTGGGTTACTGAAGCTACATCCAAGGTACCAACGAAAGCCCCACATGCCAACCTAGCAGTGATAGGTATTTCCTCCACGAGGCAAAGCTCTGGTTGTCTAACTGGCCTGCCCCCACTGCACCCCTGACTTCCACCTCCCTTGCCACCCCCTGGAGTATTCCAAGAAATAGTGTTAACTGCCCTTGTTACCCTGCCTAGACCCAGGGACCCACTCTATAAAGATTATACCAGATCAATTCAAGATTAGACATGGGGAGAAGAGGGAGGACCAGCAGTCAAGCTTATCTCCTACCACTGCAAATTCTTAGAGCAGGACTTGGGATTCTTGGATAGATTTTAAGGGGTGGGTGAACTTAAATGGGGAAATATTTTGAAAACCGTATTTCAGTATAATTGATTTTCTTTCAAATCCTATGTATTTTATTTTAGGCATTTTGAAATATTTTTGAGAGGCACCCATAGGCTTCATCAGATAGCCAGAGGGGTCTATAACTCACACAAGGTTAAGAACCCCTTCCTTAGAAAGTAGGACTCATGTCTTGCCTCTTTTTGTTGGTTTCCCTGCAGTGAAGAAAACACTCAACAAATGCTTTTTTTAAAAAAATCATCACATTCCATGTTTCATATTGAAATGAATAGTGAACCCAATTCCTTCTCCTTTTCTAATCACCTGTAAGGGTTCCATTTCAGAGTCCAGATATTTAGAGGCACTTTTTGTGTTATTCAGCCATATTCAAATCTTTGAACTTATTTGGGGTTTTCTTGGCAAAGGTACTGGAATGGTTTGCCATTTCCTTCTCCAGTTCATTTTACAAATGAGGAAACTGAGGCAAACAGGATTAAGTGACTTGCCTAGGGACACACATCTGGCATGTGTCTGAGGTCACATTTGAACTCAGGAAGATGAGTCTTTCTATCTCCAGGTCCAGCACTTGTACATGCTTCTAATTAGAGCCTTGTAATTGATTGAGCTTTTTGTTTGGTAATCCCTGAACCTGATAGCTGGCAAATTACTACCTCTTGCTCTTTGAATCCCTTTAATTTACAAATTCCTTTTACTTAAGAAAAAAGCCCCATACTACTGCTACCTCCCCTCACAGCTGTCTTTCTATTCAGATCAATCCTAGCCCCTGTCACCTTGTCCCTATTATTCTCTTCCCTCCCTTTCTAGGTTCTCTCTGGAAATCTCCTTCACTTGCAACAAATCCCCCCTTTTCCTACATCTCTTCATTTCTCATCCCTTTCAGCTTCTGCAATTCACTGAAACCTAGCTTTTTCCTTAAGACAACACATCCTTTAGAATGCGAGCTCCCTGAGAGCAGGAATTTGTTGTTGTTGTTGTTGCTTTTCTTTGGATTCCCAAAGATTAGCAAAGTGCCTGGCATATGGTAGGTGCTTAATAAATGCTTATTGACTAACTTGTCAGCATCTTCTCCAAGACCAAAACACTCCTTCTGTTCCTTAGGTCCAGAAGGAGGAGGCACACATCTTCCTCCCCACTGACACGCAGACCTTCCCTCTGCTATCACATAGGAACCAACTCCTCTGTAACAGCCAATGCATGCTGCCCAGATCCATGTTGCCATTAATCTTGGGCCTCCAAGTCCCATTCCATCTTCCTTTGCAAGTCCACCATTTGACCTATATACTTCTCTACTGTTAAACTCTCCTCTCTTCAAACACCTCGTCTTCCTAGTTTCAATGGCCTCTGTCTCAGGAAGGTCTCCATGACTTACAGAAATTTGCCCATGTTAACTGTCCATGCCATCTTATCTCTTCTTGCCCCCAATAAAATTTGTCTCAAGTACCTGAGTTACCTTTCTAGTCATGGTTCTTACAGTCATTATATACAGAAGGTAACTGGTTTACCAGTACCAGGTAAACCCTTCCTGATGAGTTCCAACCAGAGTATAATTTGAAAGTGAATTTTTTTCTGCAAAGAAGTCAACTCATTAATTTATGAACTTGTCCTGCCTTTTTCCTTAAGCTTGAAAGATGCCTGAGTCACGCTCATCTCTTTGGCCAAGTTAAGTCTATTTATGGGTGCTGGCCAATAAATTAAATAAGGCTACTGAATTTATTTAATGTCTAGTATATGTTCCATTAGATTATGAGCTCTTTGAGAACTCAGATTGTCTTTTGCCTTTTTTTTAGTTACCTGCCAGAACTTAGCACAGTACTTGGCACATAGTAGACTTAATAAATGCTTATGGACATCGAACTAGGCCATATGATTATGTGGAAAAATAAAATGAAATGGTATGTGCCTTCAAGTAATTTACACTGAACTCTATCAATCAACAGTATATCGATTTACTATGTTCCATTTACTTCACTGGAGATTTAAATATTGTTTTGATGAAACAATTGAGTGAGCATCACTATTCTTTATTATGAAAACATTCCATATTCTTATTTTCAGAGCCAGATTATACACTAGATTCTTACACTTCTCCCTAGAGTACTTAGCCTGAGTACATAGCAGGTACTTAATATCTTAATATCTATCAATTAAATTGGACACTCCTAAGAAGTCCTGGTAAGAACAAACAAAAAGGTAATTCTTCTTCTCCCCTCCAAAGGTTCATTCTCTATCCCTTCTGGTAGTCACATAACTCTCACTCAAGTCATTCTTAAGGATTTCATCTGTGTATTTAGATAATTTCCTCTTTTTTGAAATGAGAGATTAACTTACTCCTGGATTGTTTTCTCCCTCTTTCTTTAAAGACCAAGATAGGCATTAGCCTTTCATATCTGTGCAGAGACAGAGGGTGGGGCTTAGATAATGATTGCTTGAGAAACTCTTTGAGATTTTTGGATGAAAGGCTCCAACTATAAAATACAATTAAAAATAATAGTGATAATTATTAGCTAGCTTTGGCCTCTGTAGAATCATTGGATTATTCCCCCTCTAGCAAATTCGGAATTCTTATAGAAACCCAAATGCATAGTTCTAAGATCTACTTGAGTTCAGGAGATAAAACCAATTTGAGAATGTTTTGAACTCTTTATTTTTAAAATTTTTATTTAATTAATTAATTAAGAATATTTTTCTGTTGTTACAAGTTTCATATTCTTTCCCTCCCCTCCCTCCTCCGTCTTCTTCTCTATTCCCTACTTTCCATTACT
>NW_025356269.1:0-2256 GCF_016433145.1 Gracilinanus agilis | reverse complement strand
TTCTCCTTCTTCTCTTAAAACCCTTATCTTTTGTCTTAGAATCAATACTAAATATAGGTTCCAAGGCAGAAGCATTTTAAAGACTAGTCCATGGGAATTAACTGACTTGCCCAAGGTCACACAGATAGGAAGTGTCTGAAGCCAGGTTTGATCCAGGACCTATCATCTCCAGGATCCTGGTTCTCTCTCCACTGGGCCACCTTTTGAAGTCTAAATCTGAGGAACATTTTTATCTCTAAAAATTGCCTGTTCATCATCAGGACTTTTAAAAACCAAACAATGTGCAGCAGTGATGTCCGATTCAAATACAAAAGGGAGTGGGGAGCCGTAAACCAAACAGACGGATCCCTGTGGGCTGAATATTGATTGAGTTTTAAAATATAATGTTACCTATGATTTATTATTTATTTTGTTAACTATTTCTCAATTACATTTTAATCTAGTTTAGGTCGCACAAGGGAATGTTGTAGGCCATACATCCCCCACAGGCAGCATATTTGATACTTTCAGCAACAAAAGGACTGAATTACCAGCTTAGAGCTACATCAGGCTTCTGGTTTGTAGTTGATAGCTCAGTTGTCTTGAGGGATCAGACTCTGAGTATACATTTTAAATTCAGGTTTAGATCCCAGATTGAATAATAGATGTGCACAGACACATACACACGCACAAATGTACACATATTTTAGTGGCAAATAGAGAGAGAGCTGGTTACAGAGTTGGGAAGTTATGGTTTCCTATCTTGCTTCTGACATATTGGCTGTGAGACCCTGGACAAATTATTGAACCCCTCTGAACCTCCTAGTAACTCCATAAGACTGGCTAAGAATTGTAGGGAAGGTACCGATCTGAAATAGCTGAGGGAACTCTTTTACACCAATGAACACAGGGCTAGACCATCCTTATGATTTCATCTTGTTAGGAACTTCAGGTGTTGAAACTACCTCTATCAATACAGATTGCAACCCCTCTCATAGGGCAATAATATCAAACTAAATAGAAATGGAGGCCACTAAAGTATACATAAGTCTTCCTACTGTATGCATATTGACTTACTTAAAAAAATCAACTATGAACATCTTTATTCTTTTTATACTTTGAGTTGTTTTATTAAATATTTTCCAATTTCATTTTAATCTGGTTCAGACTGTACTAGAGACTCACTGGCAGTGACATGTTTCAAACACTTTTATAATTTGATGTATGCAAGTATTGCCTGAGGCATGGAAAAGTTAGGAGACTTGCCCATACATGCAAGAGACAGAACTTGAACTCTGGTCTTCCTATTCCTTTAAGGCTGTCTATTATGTCATGTTGTTTCCCTCATCTATATTTGTATCTATGTGTGCGCATGCACACACATGAGAGATTGACTATTTTTCTGAGTAATTCAACTGTACAATGCTAATTTTCAAATTTCCCATTTTCAGAGATTTTGTATATGTATAATTTGATTGTGCTCAAGTACCATTAAAGATTGTTCTTGGTAGTTTCATTTCCTAAAACTTTTCAGTTGCCTCCAATTGCTCTAATGTCCCTCTGGTGTTCTTGGGGGCTGCGGGTACCTCTGCAGTGTAGGAATGCTGGAACTTTATAAAATTCTCCAATAAACATGCCATCTAATTTTAAGAATAAGGACATAGAGATTACTTGGGATCATTATAAAAAAATAAAATAGAATGAAGGTTTAAAAAATTAAACCCTACTCTGTGAATATTAAATCATTATAGAACTCCTCAGAGTAGTAATATTGAGAAGAAACATATCCTTAGGCACAAGTCATATTGAATTATGACAAAAATGAGTAAATATTTGGTTAATGGGTTTTTATTATTAGACATCACATCCTAGGGAGCCATCATTTTTGAGGGTGGAGGGAGGAACACTGGAGACATAAATTGAAAGTGGCATAATTTAATACATTATAATAGCATCAGTATTTTAGAGTTATGTCTTTTTCATAGTGAAACAGCAAAATAGATATGTTATGTAATAAATAGGAACATATATAGTGGCCCTGGTTTCAGTTACTTGAGGTCATCTCAGAAAATGGAAGGAGGCAGAAAGGGGGATTTTGCCTAAGGATGGAGGTGGTCAGCAGGCAGGTGCAAGGACAGAAAAGATGGAAGACAGTCATGTGGGTGGGTGGAGTGGGGTAAAAATCTCCCTTTCTGGGTACCTGATGTCTGTCTCTCCACATTTCAGTTCTTCTGCCTTTACTTAGAGGGTTTTTCTACCTTTCTCTTTCTTCTTTCC
>NW_025356268.1:0-3870 GCF_016433145.1 Gracilinanus agilis | reverse complement strand
CTTGCCAGATCTCTGCAATCTTTCTCCTGATTTCAGATGTGAATTCTTCAAAAGCTTGTGACCAATTTTCATTTTTTTGGGAAAGTTTGGATGTCTTTAATTGTTTGTCCTCCTCTGTTTTCTGTGTTTTTTTTCTGTGCAGAAGTTATCACTTGTTAGAGCTTTCTTTTTGGCCTTCTTGTTTATTTCTTGGGCCTTGCTTGGCATCATTATGCTTTCTCAGCCAGAAGTGTAAGGTCAGCCGCCTCTCTTTGTATTAAGTTAGGGAGAAGTTTTTACTAAAAGAACAAGGGATTTCAATGGATAGCCTCTATCTTTCATCATCACTCCCTGAAATGTTAGGTGGTTTAGAATTTGAAGGAAGGGAAGGGAATAATCAAAGTATTGTACCTACTATGTGCTAAGCACAGTGCTAGGCACTTAAAATCAATATTATCTCTTTGATTTTCATAGTAACATTTTTGAGATAGAAGCTTTTATTAACTATAATTTATGGCTGAGGAAATTGAGCAACCAAATTAAGTTATTTTCCCAGGGTCACATAAGCAGCAAATTCAACATGCTGGGTTTGAACTCAGTTCTTCCTGACTCCTAGCACAGTTCTCTATCAAAAGTGACACCAGCTGCCTCTTGTGGCAGAAAACCCCACAATGTTGGGTGGACCATTTGTAAAAGATATAGCAATAGGTGAATAAAAATTAAGTATGATTGTCACCTACCCTATTGAAGGGAATCAGATATCTGATCATAGATGCACTGAAATATCTGCCCTGAAAATTTCAACTTTTTTCTCTCTGGAATTTGTTCTCTAGAACTCTGTTACCGTAGTTCATTACTGGTTCATCTGACCATATATTTCATGAATATTCCAATCTTTCTTTACTTTATATAATATAGTTGTCTTCTCTGAAGCAATGCCAAGCACCTTGCCACCATGTTTGTACCCTCTAACCACTACTGCCTTTCAGTTCTAGAATGATTACCAAATTAACATCATTTGTTTCAGGATGGCCTCTGTTAGCTTGTTTCTGTGTCAATGAATTACCTATCCTTGTATCTTTCTGGATCTCTTCCATGGCTACTACTTCCTTATGTGTATTGTGTCATACTCCATTATAATGGAAATGGTTTTTTGAGTTTAAACTTGAATCCTCATATTTTGATCTAGTTTTTGAGACACAGTAAGCATTTAAGTTGCCTAAAAGACTATAGCATATACATTATAATGTATATCTTATACTCTATTATGTCATGCCATATTATATTAGTGTTTTATAAATCATGTTGAGCCAAGTCCTTGGCAACCTTAATACTTTATTCTTCTTACCTAAGTCAATCCAGAATATATATTTGGAAATAGTTATTTGTAAGTCTATGATAAATTATGGGACGGTATAAATTTCTTTAATAGGGAGGAAAGTCTTTTTGCTTTCCTAAATCCTGCCTTATGTGGTTAACAATGAACTATTAATCCTCAGATTTCTAATAATACATTTCTTAGATGTTTCTTGGAGGAAAAGAACGATACTCCATTTTATGTATTTTTTTCCCCAATAAGAAATATATATATATATATATATGTTTGTGTGTGTGAGTGTGTGTGTGTATAATGAAGAAGTGAAAAAATGATTGGATTTGAAATAAGAGGACCTGAATTCAAAATTTGATGATCTTGAGAAAGTCACTGAAAACTTCTGAATGTAGTTTATTCATCTATAAATGACAGGGTTGGATTATGTGACTTCCAAAATCCCATCTGAATCTCAATCTATTAACATAGGAACTATATCTTTCATAGAATGTGAATATAATAAATATTTGCTGAAAGGTATTTAATTGAATTCTGAAATGAGAAATAAGTTTTAAGCTGTCATTTAGCTGAAGCTCTCTCCACCCAAAGGCTTGAAAGACCAGTCTAAATCTCTTGCCCAAAGTAGTGTGAGGAGGATAGGTACTGAAGCCCCAGCAAAAATTAGTGCTAAGGAAGAAAGAAAGGATGAAAAGAAAGTGGACTGAGAAAACTAACTTCAAAAACCAACTTTGCTTACTTTCCAGTTTTGCCTAAGGCTCATGGTGAAGTGAAGTAAAAGAAATACTCCAGAGTCAGCTTGTGATCAGACAGTAAAATTCCAATGTGTGAATAATCTCATCAGTTAGAATGTTCTTACCAATAGCCAATAACTACTATTACAAAATATTTGTTCTTTTGGCATTTTACTTTTACTTGCTAAGAACTGAATGGACATGGGAAATTATAATAAAATATTTTTCTATGAAAGCAAGCATCTGAAAAAAGAAGTCAAAAAAGAGTTCATCTCTTGTATTATCTTACTTTTTTCTTCATTCTCTGTCCCCACACCCTTAGTCCCCTACCCCAATTACATGGGAGAGGTGTTTTAGTTTGGGATAGTTTTACTTTCTGCCTCTTTGCCTGTGTACCAAAATCACCTCATTATCTTTATTGAACTTGTAGGATGTCTGCCACCCTTGTAAAAAAATTAACCAGCATTTTCCACCTCCTGTCACTGAACTGAAATGTCGTGTATAGTGAAAGGAATCCTTAGGGATAACTTTTTGCAATATTGTTTGCCTTATAAACAACAAAATTAAAATGAATTTTAACTACTTTCAAAATTTAAAGAGGGGGCAGCTGGGTAGTTCAGTGGATTGAGAGCCAGGCCTAGAGACAGGAGGTCCTAGGTTCAAATCCGGCCTAAGACACTTCCCAGCTGTGTGACCCTGGGCAAGTCACTTGACCCCCATTGCCTACCCTTACCAATCTTCCACCTATAAGTCAATACACAGAAGTTAAGGGTTTAAAATGAAAAAAAAATCATTAAAAAAATTTAAAGAAAAGATGCAAGAATTGTTCCTCTGTGGATGAATATTAGGAGTATCAATGTCTCCACTTACACTATGCTGAGCCAGGAAATTGGAGGCATAAGATGGCCCCCTTCTCTATATCTTTGGGAGAGTTGCCGTAGGACTTATTTGGAGATGGAAGTGAGTTAGCTGACTCTAATGTCTGCCTAACATTTTCTAACTGATGGCTTCATAATAAAGCCCTTGAAGCTCTCCAAGCCCTAAGAATAATGTTATCTATTGGAAAGCAGAATAGATTGAGCTCTGCTCTGATCCTAGTTTGATTAGACAAAACAATTCTCTCAGCCAAGTATGTTTCATTTTCATATAGGGGATAATCATACTTTTACTATGTATCTTGTAAAATAGTTTTTAAGAAAGTGCTTTATAAACTATAGATTATTCTAAATGAGTTCTTTTAATTAAGGGGTTTTTTTCAGAAATTTGGTCCAGGAGCTAGACTTTATGAAATTTTCCCAGGGGCAAAGGAAAGGAAGGTCAATACTGGGTGATTTGAATAATCCCACCAGATTTTATAAAGTGTAATAAATAATAAAGGTATATTTACATTTCAATGCATATTATTTTTTATAAATAGTGTATTACTGGGTACTCATTACTTTGTCTTTAAATATAGTGCTAAAACATTGTTGTTTATGTTTCTGACTTGATTATACAATTTTGATGATAATTAGTATTGCAACCAAGATTAAACAAAGGAGTAATACATATTTCACTACAGATTATTTTGGTTTTATACAATTATTTTGCTTCAGGAAAATCAAATACTAATCACATTTTAACATATCAGGCTTATTTAAAATGTTTTAGTGAAGAAACATGTACATAGAAGGAAGTGGACCTTCATATGTAAACTAAGAAAGTGAATCCATTTTTAAAATTAAACTTTCTTTTTAATATGGATTTAAAATATACCAAATAATATAAATACTTACATTACAAAGGAACAGAAAAAGAACATTTTATATAAAACTATAACATGAATAT
>NW_025356267.1:0-1344 GCF_016433145.1 Gracilinanus agilis | reverse complement strand
GAGGAAGGAAGGAAGGAAGGAAGAAAGGAGAGAGGGAGGAATGAAGGAAGGAAGGAAGTGAAAAAGAAAGAAAGGAAGAAACAAAGAAAGACCATGCTAATTTTACAAAAGAAAAGAATGGGTAGTCTTGGCAATCTTCCTAGGCTACAAAAAAAGGTAATGCAACAGGCATGGGGATGGCAGAGAGAGAAAAACAGAAAGGTTGAAAGAATGAGGAGAAGCAGGAAGAAAAACAGTAGGGAAAGAGAGAGAAAGGTAGGAGGAGAAGCATATGGAGGAAAAAAAGAAACTAATAGTTCATTCTTTTTCTAGAAAAGTTTGCTCTCTTCCATGAATTTCCTCCTTACTATCTTCAGTGGGACCCCTACATATGTGGTATGGAGAGGGAGGAAATCTTTCCTATCCATCAAAAAGCTATGATTTGCTAAGATTTTCCATGATGACAGTAACCTCTGCAGATACCCTTTCTATTTCAGAGGTCTTACACGCTAATTTTTGGAATGAGGGAGACCCCCTTATGCTTCTCTTTATGAAAGTAAAACAAGTTGTTAGTCAGTCTGGATGTTCTTCCTCTAAGACACATTAAAAATGATATTCAATGAATAAAATGCAAAATAGAAAGCTTTACATCTGCCCCTTTTCTTGTGGTTACAGGTGACAACTACGTTCACCTTCATTTTCCAAGTTTGGTGGGCACACAGTTCAGGAAGATGCTAGACCCAGTTTCCTTCTTATAAAGAAGGATTGAAAGATGAGAAAGAGTGGCATACACATTGGGTTGCTTATGATCTAGATGACCACATTCTAGACCATATAGAAGAAGGCATAAAGGCTGAATAGGAAAGTTAAAAGATTTAGCATCATTTAGTGGGGAGAAAAGAAAACTGAGATTGACTTGATGATAAATTTTCATTATTACATCTGAAAGATCACTAATGTAGAAAATTACTATAGCTTCATTTGATAGGAATAAAAAGAAATAGATCTGAATATCAGCAAGACGGGTTTAGATTATGTTTAGTTTTGGTTTTATGTTGATTTCTAGGGTTGGTAGAAATTTGGATAGAGAATGATCCCTAGTATAGGTAAAATATAAGTACTTCTTTGAGGAAGGGAAAAACTGTAAAGCCTCTGGAGAGTGGTACCTGTCCTGAACTTTGCCAAATACACTACCCTGCCTCTGTTCTGCCATCAGAATCTGTAGTCAGTTTTGGCTTAAGCTCAAGTTACTAAAAAGAACTTTGTAATAAGGAGGCCTCTCATTTAAGTTGGTCCCAAAATCACAACCCTAGGAATTATTGTATAGAAAAGCTTTACAATTAATCAGTGTAACTTAATTTTTTT
>NW_025356266.1:0-2175 GCF_016433145.1 Gracilinanus agilis | reverse complement strand
AAAAAAAAAAAAAGGTAAAAAAAAATTATTAAACACCTACTACTATGTGCCAGACAAAAATAAAAGTCTCTGCCCTAAAAGTGTTTGTAGTTGGTCAATCAGGGCCCAAAGCATACAGAATGTAACACTGGATAAGAAGGAAGTTATTAGTATTATTATTATTAAGTCATTATCATCATTATTATTATCATTATTAAGTCATCATGGCATGGGAATTATGGAAATATATATTGCATGAAAGCACTGGTATAACTATATCAGACTACTGCCTGGAGAAGGGAGAAAGGAGAGAGAATTTCAGTTACAAAAGTCAGAAAACAATTGTCAAAAATCATTTTTACATGTAATTGAAAAAAAAATTAAAAAAAAAATACTGTGTATTGGCTCCAAGGCAGAAGAGTGGTAAGGGCTAGGCAATGGGGGTTAAGTGACTTGCCCAGGGTCACACAGCAGGGAAGTGTCTGAAGGCGGATTTAAACCTAGGACGTCCCATCTCTAGGCATGGCTCTCAATCCACTGAACTACCCAGCTGCCCTCTTGAGGACATACTTTATTTCTCCCACTTCCCCTCTTACCTCAATAGACAAATACAGACATCCCTTCCACATCACTAGGGTTAGCCTTGATCTAGAAAATCTATGCAAAATTTTTTCAACCTTCTCTTTGTATCAGAGGAGAAATGTGAATTTTTCTTTTTCTTTTTCTTTGCTAGGGTTTTTATAGTACCTTATATGCACTGATGAGTTACTAACTTTTCAAAATAATCTCTACATTTCCAGCCTCTGTGTGTCATCTGGCTTTCACATTCTTGTTGCAAACTTTACCTTTTTACTTATTTTAACATAAAAAAAAATCGGACATATTCATAGTTTTAAAAGATAAAATATAGCAATGTTATATAATATTATACATGTGTTTTGTGTTTTGAGTTTCTGAACTTTTTGTGTGTCATCTGCCGGCCTGTGTGTGTCATGGTAAGCTTCCACAAAACTTTCCAAAAATTCCCATTTAATTTCTTATGCCAACATGTGATGCATTGAAGTGGTGACTAGGGAAAGTCAGAATATGGAAGGGATGCCCGTATGTTTGTTTTGGGCATTTTTACTTTGTATCCCCTTTGGCTAACATAGCTAATAGACACTCCAGAAATGTTAGTCAGATTGTTCCAGGTCACACTAAGTGGCAGGTTCCCTATAAGGAACATTCCAGAGTGAAAATCCAGGCATTTCCCAATCAAAATGTAGAAGCAGGTTCCACAAGCACTTATTAGGCATTTCTCTTTTCCAAAGAGGAAACAGAAGCTCAGTGAAAAGTGATTTTTCAGGATTACAAAGCCGATACACTGGAATCAGGATTCATACAGTCAATACCAATGAACATTTTTTAGGTGCCTATTTTTTTTAAATTTTTAAAAAATAAAACCTTACCTTATAATACTGTGTATTGGCTCCAAGGGAGAAGAGTGGTAAGGACTAGGCAATGGGGGTCAAGTGACTTGCCCAGGGTCACACAGCTGGGAAGTGTCTGAGGGCAGATTTGAATCCAGGATGTCCTGTCTCTAGGCCTGGTTCTCAATACACTGAGCTGCCCAGCGGCCCCCTTAGGTCCCTATTTTGTACTAGGAAGTTAGGTTGGTGCAGTGGATAGAGTACCACGCATGGAGTCAGGAAGACATAAGCTCAAATCTTATCTCAGACATTTGTAAGCTTGGGTAATGCTGAGCTTAACCGCCTTATGCCTCAGTTTCCTTAACTGTAAAATGGGAATAATAGCAGTACCTTTCTCCCAGGGTTGCTGTAAGGATTAAATGAAATAATATTTATGAATTGTCTAGCATAATGCTGGACACCTAGTAGGTACCATATCAAAGCTCATTCTCTCTCCTTCCCACCCTGGGCAAATAGCCTCCCTTGCTGTAGACTCAGCACAAAGTGACTTGCAGTTCCCATCAAGAGAAATCCAATTCTTCAAGAAAAAGTAGTCTGGGTTTTCAAAAGGTGATTTAGACTTTGTACTTAGAGGGAGGAGGAGGAGCTGGATATAGATTTCTAAGTTTTCACACTTTTCTAATCTAGCCAGTTTCATGAGTTTGAACAAAAGGAGTATTTTTGAACTTTGAGGTCATTTAGAGAAAGATTAACGCACCTCTTGGGTGCATTGGTATATGTATATATA
>NW_025356265.1:0-5301 GCF_016433145.1 Gracilinanus agilis | reverse complement strand
ATATATATGTGTATGTATATATATTATATTTATATATATATATATATTTACTTTTACAAATATTATCTCATTTGATCCTTGCAAAAACCCTTAGCAGTAAATAATATAATTATCCTCATTTTGTAGTTAAGGAAGCCAGGATGAAAAGGTTAAGTGACTTTTCTAGGGTCATATAAGTACTAAGTTTTTGAGACTGTATTTGAATCTGGGTTTTCCTGATTCCAGGCCCACCATTCTATTTACTGCACCAATGGCCAATGGCAACCTCTTGTGCTTTCCATTTTTGTTGAGGTAAGTGGTACCAATGCTATGGTACTATATCAATCTGAAAAATTAAATATATGTATATATATATATATGTGTGTATTTATTTTTTTAAAATTTCATCAGTGAAGTTTATGAAGAAAGCAACATCATCTGTTTACAGGGAGGGGTGGTGTAGTGGCTTGAGAAGGGGTTTGGAAAAACTCTTGTAGGAAATTTGGTAGTTGTACAGGGAAAATTAAAAGGGCTAGCACATAACAGTGAACACCCAGTTGATACTGTTTGGGACAAATGTTTAGGTATAGGGGAATAATCAGGGGAGGCGGTCATTTGATTCTCTATGGACCCAAAGTCCTTTCCCCTTTTGGGGGGACATCTCACCAAAATTTCAATGGAAAGTGGGAATTCTTTATCTTTTATGGAGATTTTAGTGATACACTACTAAAATTGAACATGGTTTGGCTTGTTACTACAGATTACATGGAAAGTCCTACTTTTTATTTTTTTTTAATCAACTTTACAAATACAAGGTAGATAGGCTGATCTAGACAGCAATTCATCTAGAGAAGATTGGGTGAAGTGGTGGTCTTGGAGGATTATAAATTGAAAATGAATGACAAGAAAGTCAAAAAAAGATTAATTTGATATTATACTTCATTAACAGAGGCTTAATGTTCAGAAGAAAGGATATATGTTCTGGTTGCTCAAATTCACCCATGGGGTATTGTATTCAGTTCTGGACACAGGATTTCAGGAAAGGCATTGTTAAACTAATGAATAACCAGAAGGGAAAAAAACAAGATGGTAAAAGTAGGGATTGGTAGCCTAGACAAGGTGGGGAGAGGGAGCAGTCAAAGAATTCAAGTGCATATTAAGCCATTCTGGGTACTATGCCAGAAATAGGGGATATAAAGACAAGATTACCTTCTAACACAGGAGAAAATCTGCACATATATAGGTATATTCAAAATATATATGATAGAAATGCAAAGTAACCTTAAGATAAAAGCACTAGCAGCCAGAGGCTATTGGAAGACAAAGAAAATGACTGTTTTCAAGTATTTGAGGGTCTCTCAAATCACGATTTGATTTCCTTGATTCAAGATGGAAGAATATGGCCTGATAGATTTAAGTTTCAGAGAAAAAGATTTCCACTTAACTTAAGGTGAAAAAAAACAAAGAAACCTAATAATTAGTTATTCAAAAGTGAAATGAGCTGTTTTGGGAGTTTGTAGTTTTCTCCTTATATGAGGTCTTCAACAAAATAAAAGTTTATTGCTGTTCAGTTGACTCTTTGTGACTCCATTTGGGTATTTTTGGCAGTAATATTAGTGTGGTTTGCCATTTTCTTCTCTAGCTCATTTAACAAATGATGAAACTGAAGCAAATAGGATTAAGTGACTTTCCTGGGCTCACACAGCTAAGTGTCTGAGGTCAGATTTGAACTCTAGATGATGAGTCTTCTTGACGTCAGATCTGGACTGCCCAAAATAAAGGTGGTAACTATTTACTTGAGATATCTTGGTCATGGTCAGAGTTCACCTAAATGGTCTCTGGGGTCTCTTCTGTGTATGAGATTGTGAGATTCTATAATTTTAAAGAAAGGTTTCCACAAGTTATCAAATGTTCCAGCAGAAAATAATCCATGTGCCATAATAGGCTCTAAATGGATATCTGACCTAAATATAAAAGGTCATATTTTTTAAATCAGAGAAAAATGAAATAATTATTAAATCTAATGCCCTAATTTTACAGATGGGGAAAATGAGGTTCAGAAATGTTAAATGATTTGTCCTGGGTTCTACAGTTAGTGTGTGAGGCAGGATTCAAATCCCAATTATCCTGACTTTAAAAATCCAGTATTCTAACTACTACATTGCATTAGCTTGGAGAGTTATGATCAGTGTAGAATTCTTATCTAAACAAGGAACATAAGTGATCAAAGAAGATTAAATGGATATGTTTGATTATATAAAATTGAAAAGCTTTTGCAAAGTGGAATCAATGCTATTTGAATTAGAAAGGAAATAGCTACCTGGGAAAATCATTGTGACAAAGTTCTTTAAAAGAGCTCTAATAGCCAAGGCATATAGGGGGAGCTGGCATGAATGTATAAGAACAAGTACCATCTTCCAGTAGGTAATTGGTCAAAGGATATGAATAGATTCTTTTCAAAAGAAGATATGAAAGCTATCAGCAGATATGTGAAACCTTGCTTCAAATCATTAATAATAAGAGAAATACAAATTAAAGCAACTAAGGTTCCACCTCACACCTATCAGGTTACCTCAGATAATAAACAAGGAAAATGTTCTTTGTTAGGAGACAGACCCATGAAGGCACTGGTGATGGAGCTATGAATCCATTCAACCATTTTTGAAGCCAGTTTGGAAGTATATCCCCAAAGACATTACACTATCACCATTTGACCCAGTGATACTTTAAATAGGTATACAACCCAAAGGGGTAAAAGATAGATACAAAGGTCTTATGTACAAAAAAAAATTTATAGCAGCACTTTTCATTGTAGAAAATAACAAGAAATAATTGCATATGTATGGATTATCTTAATTTCTGCAATAAATGAATAAATTGTCATCTGTGAATGTAATGAAATATTATTGTGATATAAGGAACTATTCACATCACAAAACTATAGAAACCTGGGTGTACATGTAAGAAATGATATGAAATAAAACCAACAGAATCAAAAGTACAATGTACAAAAGTACAATAGAATCAAAAGAACAAAGATGATCACAGCAATGTAAAGGAAAGACTTCAGAGCTCAATGAAATAACAGAATATAACTTTAGAAAATTTCTATTGAACCAGGGCTCCCAAATCTTGGCATAGAGTGGATGGACTAGAGGAAGGGAAAGAGACACACATGAAAAAATGCAGTCAATGTGCTGATCTGTTTTGCTTGACCATATTTTTATTGGTTATAAGGCAAAGATCCATTAGGAAGTAGGAAGAAAAGGAATGAGGAAGTAGGTGGATAAAAAGAGTGATGTAAAAAAATCAAGAAAAGAGCATCAATAAAATATTAAAAGTATATATGGAAGAAAGGAAAAGGAAGGTCAGTATGATATACTGACAACCAAGGTAGTTTGGATTTGATTATAGTAAGCAAACTGTACATAACAGAAGGGCAAATTTTTATATAAAATCTGCCTTTCTGTTTTTTGTTCATGAAAATGCTTTCTGTTAAAATTTATAATAAATATAACATTAAAAAATGAAAAACCCAAATTACTAATAATAAGAAAATCATAAATCAAGTTGATTCTGAGATTCTACCTCACAGCCTTAAAGTTGGCAAAGATGGCAAAAGAGAAAAATTGAGGAGTTTTTAGTGATTGTTGTTGTGAAGTCATGTCCAATTCTTCATGACTCCATGGATCATAATGTCCATGGGGTTTCCTTGGCACAGATACTGGAGCGATTTGCCATTTCCTTCTCCAGCGGATTAAGGCAAACAGAAGTTGTGACTTACCCAAAGTCACACAGCTAGTAAATATCTGAAGTTGGATTTGAACCCAGGTTTTCCTGACTCCAGACTTGGCCCCTCTAGCCACTTTGTCTCACCTAGCTTCAACTTCAACTTTAAGATAACAGGCACACAAAGCCATTGTTAGTAGAACTATGAATTGGTTCTGTCATTCTGCTATGCATTTATTTTTTTAGATATATAATAGAAGTCTATTACTAGAAGTCATATTTAATTATCTTTTTCATTCTTTGGGTATTGAAATTTTTATGTTTCTTGATGATTAAAATCATGATAAAAGAGGAAAATGTGAAAGAATCATTTAATGTTGCTAATGGGCAGTATTATCTATATATAAATGACCTGACATATAATATTAGTTTTTCATATCCTTTCAGTGTGACCTTGGCCAAGTCCACCAACCTCTTGGTGGTGTAATTTCTTCTGCTATAAAATGGGGATACTATTTTCCCTCTGTAACCCACCAAGAAATAGGAAAATAAATGAAATATTGTATTTTAAAGTTCTTCGAGCTTTTTGAGTGCAGAACAATATAAATCCAAGTTATTGTTTTTATTGCTGAGTAAATTTGTTCAAGAAGCGAATGTGGATTTATATAGTGGGACTTTTATAGATCTAGGTTTATACAGAGGCTTTTAAACGGAAGGTATCACAGTGTGCTTAACAAGGAATCTGATAGACCCTGGCAAAGCCATGATTGCTGCTAAATGACCCTGTACAGCATCTTGGAAGGAAGATTGCATAGTAAAATGTGGAGTCTAACTGCAGGTCTCTTAGCACCTGCTGTTTCCCTTTGGAAATACAATGGGCAAATATCCCTCTAACTTTCTCAGAAGTCTAATATTATTCCTGGAACTCAATGAGACAAAGGGAAGGAATCCTGACCGCTTTGTTTTCTTTTTTAACATAACAACAAAAGACATCTTCAAGAATAGAGTAAATATTTAAAAGGCAACAAAGATAGGAAAGAAAAGCTGAGATTGGAGGGAAAAATGCATCAACTACTTCTGTTAGGTGCCTGATATCTAAGCAATATAGAGAATTAAAATAAAATTATAATGCCAGGAGTTGTTCCCCAGGGGATAAGTGGTCAAAGACTATGAGTGATTTCAGAAGAATTGTCAACTATGAACAACCCTACAAAAGACTGCTAATAGTCACTTACAACAAAAGAAAAGCAGATTGGGACAGCTCAGAGGCTTAGTGGATAGAGAGCTAGGTCTGGAGAAAGGAGGTCCTGACCTCAGACGCTTCCTAGCTGTGTGACCTTGTGCAAGTCACTTAACCCCAATTGCCTGGTCTTTACTATTCTTCTACCTTGGAATTGATGCTTAGTATCACTTCTTAGACAGATCATAAAGGTTGAGAGACAGACAGACAGACAGAAAGAAAGGGAAAGGAAAGGGAAGGAGAGAGAATAGACAGAGAGAAAGAGAAAGAGAAAGAGAAAGAGAGGGGGACAGGGAGTGTGAAGAGGGAGTAAGGAGAGACAGAGAGAGAGAGAGAGAGAGAGAGAGAGAGAG
>NW_025356264.1:0-1376 GCF_016433145.1 Gracilinanus agilis | reverse complement strand
ATCTAGTCTCAAACCTGAACCACTGGGCAGCTTAAGTCAGGTCTGGCCAATACCTTGGTCAAGAAAACTGAAAAAAAAAAAGAATTAAATGGTTGTCTTTATTGTCAGTTTTCATGGTCTCCATTCCATGTAGCCATCCTATTCTTTGAGCTTCAACTTTTTCCCAATATAGCTTAAAATTTATTAGGAAATTTTTTCCTTCTCTTGTATCATCCATCTTCTTTGTAATCTCTACTCATGTGCCCTAGATTTGTCTTCCTCCATTATACAGAAGTCTAATTTCTTTTCTATGTGATATTCTATATCTTTTCAAACATTAGAAGTCAATTGTTATATTCTCCTTAAGACTTCTTATGGATAGAAATTCCCAGCTCATTTAATTTTGGAATCTCCTCACATCCTGTTCACCCTCCTTTACATGAGCTCCAACTTATAAATGTCCTTCCTAAAATATGGCACCCAAAATGGACATAATACTTTAATTATGATTTGACCAGAGTAGACTAAATCAAGGAGATACATTACCTCCCTTATTCTGAAG
Organism: Gracilinanus agilis; assembly: GCF_016433145.1. NCBI lineage: Eukaryota > Metazoa > Chordata > Mammalia > Didelphimorphia > Didelphidae > Gracilinanus > Gracilinanus agilis. Next base: position 835 of record NW_025356264.1, on the reverse strand, counting down.
ATTTTATCTATTAATTCAGTCTAAGATCATATTAACCACTTTTGTGGTTAATTGTTCCTAAGCAAATGTATACTGGAACCACCTCTTACTGGCTCTCAAGAGCAGGTTGTTAAATTTTCTATATGAGGATTTATGTCTCAGAAATAGGCAAACCATACAAATCATTAGCTTATTGTCTAGATCCAAGAAGGTGATGAGGAAAAGGTTAATAATGCAGATTAAGCCTAAAGCGTGTCCTGTGTGCATTTTAAAAAGAGTGGGTTGTTAAAGATTTAACAGTATATGGTGAGCCTGGGCAAATCTCATAAACTTGTTTGCCTCGGTTTCCTCATCTGTAAAATGAACTAAAGAAAGAAATAGCAAGCCACTCTGGTATCTCTTCCAAAAAAAACCCAAATGGAGTCACAAAGAGTAAGTTATGTCTGAAAACATCTGAATAATAACAAAAAATGTTGCCATGGTATATAATTGATTCATAATTAACATGCTAAATAGCCTTAGGTCTTTTTCATATTAACTACTATCCATCCAGGACTCTTCTATCCTATATTTGTGCCATTGTTGTTGTTTTTTAATCAAGTATGTGATTATCATCAAAGGAGTATAATAAGAAACTTAGAGGGATAACTGGTGTCCATGGTGAATGGAGAGCAGATGGTCTAGGACATGCTGGTAGATTAGTCTATTACTCATGTACAAAATACATGAACAGTTAGTGGTGCAAGATCAACTCTTAACTTAGATTTGTATATATAACTTGACTTCAGTTTGCTCCACAATTTCTTTCCTTCCTTCCTCCCTCCCTCCCTCCCTCCATTCTTTCCTTCCTTCCTTC
>NW_025356263.1:0-3344 GCF_016433145.1 Gracilinanus agilis | reverse complement strand
ATATATATATATATATGTTCATTTCAGTGATGGTGCCATGGAGCAGGGTGTAGAGAGAAGATCTCCTAATTGAGTCAGATATTTGGGTTTTAATTTCTTCTTTCTCTACCTATAGGAGCTTCTCTCTTTAGCTTGACTAATTCCTGAAGAAGTTGCCTGACATCTTCTGGCTATACAAGCACAAGGATCAGAACTTATAACAGAAACCACAACAACAACACATTACGATTTGGGAACTGTTTTTCAAATCTTACCTAATTTAATCTTGTTGACAACTCAGAGAGCTAGATGTTACTAATATCTCTATTTTACGGGGAGAAAACTGAGGCAGATAGACATTAAGTGATTTTGCACAGGACCACCCAATAAGGAACCATCTGAAATTGTACTTCTTGGCTCCAAGTCTAACATTCTATTACAAAGTGCCATCTAGCTGTCCCCCGTCTTTGGTTTCTAGTCCACACGTTGCAGTCTATCTATGCTTGAGGTGACAGGAACGATTTGGGTACCGGAGAATTTTCAATCCAATTCAATAAACCCTAAGCACCTCCTACATGCCAGGAAGTGTGCTAATTTCTGGGGATACAAATATGAAAAAGAAGGTAGTTCTTGCCTCAAAGAACTTATAATATAATGGAGGAGAATAACATGCAAAAAAAAGCTGGAATGTGGGGGAGGCACCAGGGGATAACAGGCAAGGGCCAGTCTTGTTCCATGGAGATGGAGAGCATCACTTGAGGGACTATTTGTTTCATTTATGGGCATGAGATAGCCATCAACCTGGTCCTACAATTCTCCAAAGCCCTGTGACAATTTCATGAATTTACAACTCAGTTTTTCAACTGATCCAATGACACTTCTATGATGGTATTTTTTTTAATACTAAGGTGAATATGGTTATTAGCTTTTCCAAACTAACCCAAACTGGACCTCCTTTCCTTTTCTTCAAGTTATTATTAATAAATCTTATAAAAATATAATACTTGTAGTGGATATTAATTTTTAATCTTATAAGAGTTAATAAAATGATGTAGAAAATACTAATAATGTATATATAGGCTTACATGTTTTATAAGAACACATTTAGACTAAATTATATATATAATATACATACATATGTGTATACATTGTAGGAATTATATATACATACGTTTTAAAATTGTAAGAATGTATATATATACATATATATACATAATATGCACATTTGCATGAATGTATATGAGTGTTTCCTGGAGGGGTGGCTGTTAAAAACCAGTGTACCCCTGGGGACAACTATCACATTATAACACTCGGGGAAAGCTATTACTGAGCTAAATTCTCTCATTACCTTTATTCTTAATACACTTATTATGATATTACAGATTTCCTCCTGCTTGTCTGTTCTCTAAAATCTGATAACCACAACTGGATACAGTTTCCAAATCTCTGAGTTACAGAGCAACATTCCCTCATGATGGAAATTTTCTTCTGTAAAATGCTTATTTTTAAATAACTACATTAAAGTCACTTAAAATTAATAAAATCTAAATGAAGCCACGCCATGAGGGCTATTCCCGGTCCTTAAAAACCTGTAAAAAAGAAAGTACTGCCATGGCAATTGTAGTAAGTAATAAGGAATTTTTTTCCCAGTTGTCTTAAAGAGCCCATCAAGATTTTACAAAAGGAATCTCTCTTTTATCTAGGTTGAAAAACATACCAGTGTCAATAGAACCTGAAAATAGGAGGAATGCTTGTTTTTTTATAACAGAAAAAACAAATTCCTCCTGGTGCCTGGAACATTTGGATTTTCATTCTGTAATGGACACTAAATGATTGACTTTTCCCCCATTTTAATGTCACCCATTTTATAGAAAAATAGAATTGCTTGAACAAATTTGCTAAATAGAATGTGAGATATGCCATGTGCCATTAATGCAAGGGCCGTGAAACTAACATTGGCTTGGAATTGGCTGCAGAGAAATATGAAATGACCTCTGAGTTCACTAAACCAATTATTCAGCTTACTATACATTGGGGAAATTAATTCCTGGAGCAAAAGATTTCATTATATTCATAACTACAAATATTGTTCTTGGATATAAACTCTCTAGCTCACTTGACTCCATGACCTTTATTTTAGTATGTCTAATAGATTTATAATATGTTCTGAGAAGAAAAATTTTTAATTACTCTTTCTTATTCTTGAACATCTGATAAATATGAATCCTTCAAGAAGATCCCAGGGAAGGACACAAGCCTACTTGTTAGTGAGTCTATGTAGTTCAATGACAAGTATACTGGCCTTAGAGATAGGAGGACTTTGGGTTGATCCTCAACTTGCCTATTTACTAGCTTTTTGCTAGCTAGTCAAGTAATTTGACCTCTCTTGATCTCATTTCCTCATCTGCAAAATGGAGATAATAATATGTACACACTACCAATTTCTCAGAGCACTAGCAAGCATAAAACCAAATAATGAATATGGAAGCACATTGTCGTCATAAAAATGTAACAAAGATTTCTTAATTCATTTAAAAATAAGAGATTCTGGCCTATTAAAATACTGCTAGACTTGGAGTCAGAAAGTTTGGGTTCCTATCTTAAACACTTTCTAGATATGGGAGTTGGTGAAAGGGACCTAAACTCCTTGAGCCCCCCCCCCAAACTCTCTAATACTAATAGATTTTTAAAATTAATATTACATTTTTATATCACTTTTATTTTCAAATATACTTTCCTCCACTCCCTTCCTAGAGAGTTTATCTTGTAACGAGATTATTTTTAATGGAATAAAAAAAAAAACCCAGTAAACTTAATCAGCATATCACCCAAGCTTCTTGGTTCATTCAATGCCCACAAATGTGCTTCTCATTCTTCAGCCTTTTGCAAAGAGGAAAAGGAGGAACTACCATCTCCAGGGCCAAGTTTGATCGTTATATTTGCAGAGCATTTAGTTGTTGCTTTGCTTCTCCCCAACCTCATTTGCATTATTACATTTATTGTGTTTATTGTTGTATTTATTGTTTTGTTTAATTTCCATCAGCTTATATCTCCCAATTGCTTCTCAGAATTCTTTATATTTCATCATTTTTATATAGCAATAATATTTCATCACATTAAAATGCCAAAATTTGTATAGCTAGTTCTCACCTAATGGATGTCTCCTTTGTTTATACAAAAATTTTAAAATGGGGCTGTGACCTATGTGGTTCTAGGGAATTTTTCCTTTGAAGAAAGAGGATTTCCTTTTAAAAGTTTGATTATCAAGTCTCCTATATCTTCTTTCTTCCCTCCCTTCCTTTTCTCTTTTTCTTCTTCATTCCTTCCTTTGTTCCTTCATTCGTTCCTTCATTCGTTCCTTCATT
>NW_025356262.1:0-3969 GCF_016433145.1 Gracilinanus agilis | reverse complement strand
TATATATATAATAGTATATAGTATATATGAATAAGAAGGAGAGGAAGAGAGCATTAAGAGGTAATATTTAAACCTTACTCTCAGTGTAATTAACCGTGAGAGGGAAGAGTAGCTATATCCATTGGGATATAAAACTCTATCTTCCCTTACCAATCTTCCACCTATGAGACAATACACCGAAATACAAGGGTTAAAAAAAAAAAAAAAAACTCTAACCCTACTGAGAAAGTCAGAAGGGAAAAATCAAGGGGAGCAGGGAGTGAGGAGGTCAAAAAAGGGAGGGGAGAAGAAGGTGGAGGGAATGAATTAGGACTTAAAAATAAAAATAGGGGAATAATAAGAGAGGGGGAATAAAGGGAACTAATCAAGGGAGGAGACAAGGATTTCGGGCTTAAAGAAAACACTAGTTTAAAAGGAAATAGTTTAAGAAGAAGGGGTAGAACTAGGAGAGGATACCAAAATATCAGCAAATACACACCTAATAATTATAACTCTGAATGTGAATGGGATGAACTCGCCCATAAAATGGAAGCAAATAGCAGAGTGGATTAGAAACCAAAATACTACCATATGTTGTGTAAAAGAAACACATAGGAGGCGGGTGGACACACACAGTTTTAAGGTAAAGGGATTGAGCAAAATATTTTGGGCATCAAATGAGAAAAGGAAGGCAGGAGTTGTGATTATGATTTCTTAGAAAGCCAAAGTAAAAATAGATGAGATTAAAAAAGACAGGGAAGGTCTGATTAAAGACAGTATAGACAATGAGGAAATAAGACTGCTCAATATGTATGCATCAAGTAACATAGCATCCAAATTCATAAAGGGAAGAGCTCAAGAAGGAAATAGATAGTAAAACCATATTAGTGGGAGATCTAAATATTCCTCTTTGATATCTAGAAATCAAAGAAAAAATAAATAAGAAAGAGATAAGAGAGGTGAATGAAGTCATAGAAAAAAAATTAGATTTAATAGATATGGGGAGAAAAATAAATAGGGACAAAAAGGAATACACTTTTTCAGCTGCACATGGGACATTCACAAAGATTGACCAAGTAATCGGGCATAGAAACATTGCAAACAAATGCAAAAGAGCAGAAATAATAAATTTAAACTTCTCAGATTATCATAATGCAACAAAATTAATAATTAGTAAGGGCACTTGGACCGGCAAATCAAAAACTAATTAAAAATTAAACAATATGATTCTCCAAAACCAGTTAGTCAAAGAAGATATCATAGAAACAATCAACAATTTCATTGAAGAGAATGACAATGATGAAACATCCTACCAAATTCTGTGGGATGCAGCCAAGGCAGTACTCAGGGGGAAATTTATATCCTTGAGTGCATATATTAATAAATTACGGAGGGCAGAGGTTAATGAATTGGGCATGCAACTTAAGAAATTAGAAAGCAAGCAAATTAAAAATCCCCAGATGCAAACTAAATTAGAAATAGTAATAATCAAGGGAGAATTTTATAAAATCCAAAGTAAAAGAAATATTGAATTAATAAATAAGACTAGAAGCTGGTATTTTGAAAAAAACAGGTAAAATAGACAAAGTATTGGTCAATCTAATAAAACAAAGGAAAGAAGAAAACCAGATTGACAATATCAAAGATGAAAAGGGAGACCTCACCTCTAATGAAGGGGAAATTAAGCAATCATTAAAAACTATTTTGCCCAATTATATGACAATAAATATAGCAATCTAGGAGATATGGATGAATATTTACAAAAATACAAATTGCTTAGATTAACAGCAGAAGAAATAGAATACCTAAATAATCCAACATATCACAGCAGCAAGAGGTAGAAAGAGAAAGACCATTTAAAATCACCCTAGATAATTTAAAATATTTAGTAATCTATTTACCAAAACAAACACAGGAATTATATGAAAACAACTACAAAATACTTTCCAAACATATAAAACTAGATCTAAACAATTGGAAAAATATTGATTGCTTATGGTTAGGACGAGCTAACATAATAAAAATGAACATCCTACCCAAATTAATTTACCTATTTAGGACCAAACCTATCAAACTACCAAAAAACTTCTTTACTGAATTAGGAAAAACTATAACAAAGTTCATTTGGAATAACAAAAGGTCAAGAATATCAAGGGAAATAATGAAAAAAATATGTGAAGGAAAGGGGTCTAGCAGTACCAAATATTAAACTATACTATAAAGCAGAAGTCATTAAAATAATATGGTACTGGCTAAAAGACAGAAGGGAGGATCAGTGGAATCGACTTGAGGTTAATGACATTAGCAAGACAGTGTATGTTAAACCCAAAGAGCCCAACTTTTGGGACATGAATCCAATATTTGACAAAAACTACTGGGAAATTTGGAAAACAATATGGGAGAGATTAGGTTTAGATCAACATCTCACACCCTACACCAAGATAAATTCAAAATGGGTGAATGACTTGAATATAGAGGGAAACTATAAATGAGTTAAGTGAACACAGAATAGTATACTTGTCAGATCTCTGTGAAAGGAAAGATTTTAAAACCAAGCAAGAGTTAGAGAATATTACAAAATGTAAATTAAATGGTTTTGATTATATAAAACTATGAAGCTTTTGTACAAACAAAAACAATGTAGCCAAAATCAGAAGGGAAACAAAAAATTGGGGAAAAACTCTTTATAACGAAAACTCTGACAGGGGTCTAATTACTCAAATACACAAGAAATTAAACCAATTGTATAAAAAATCAAGCCATTGCAAAATTGATAAATAGGCAAGAGTCATGACTAGGCAACTTTCAGATAAAGAAATCAAAAGTATCAATAAGCACATGATAAAGTGTTCTAAATCACTAATAATTAGAGAAATGCAAATCAAAACAACTCTGAGGTATCACCTCACACCTAGCAAATTGGCTAAAATGAAAGAAGGGGAGAGTAATGAATGTTGGAGGGGATGTGGAAAAATTGGGACATTAATGCATTGCTGGTGGAGTTGTGAACTGATCCAACCATTCTGGCTGGCAATTGGGAACTATGCTCAAAAGACTATAAAAAATGCCTGTCCTTTGATCCAGCCATACCATTGTTGGGTTTGTACCCCAAAGAGATCATAGATAAACAGACTTGTTTGAAAATATTTATAGCCGTGCTTTTTGTGGTGGCAAAAAACTGGAAAATGAAGGTATGTCCTTCAACTGGGGAATGGCTGAACAAATTGTGGTATATGCTGGTGATGGAATACTATTGTGCTCAAAGGAATAATAAACTGGAGGAATTCCATGTGAACTGGAAAGACCTCCAGGAATTGATGCAGAATGAAAGGAGCAGAGCCAGAAGAACATTGTACAGAGACCAATGCACTGTGGTAAAATCAAATGTAATGGCCTTCTGTACTAGCAGCAATGCAATGACACAGGACAATTCTGAGGGATTTATGGAAAAGAATGCTACCCACATACAGAGGAAGAACTACAGGAGTTGAAATACAGAAGAAAAGTAGCTGCTTGAACACATGGGTTGAGGTGGACATGATTGGGGATTTTGATTTGAAACTACCACACCAAAGCAACTATCAACAAATTGGAAATAGGTCTTGATCAATGACACATGTTAAAACCAGTGGAAATGAGCATGGACCATGGGTTGGGGGAGGGCACGGGTGAAGGGAAAAGTAGGAGCATGAATCCTATAACCATGTTAACTTTCTAAATAATGAATATTAATAAATGTTAAAAAAAGAAAAAAAGAAAATCAATAAGATTCCAGCTCTATTTGAGTACTGATAAGGTTGTTTTTGTTCATTTTGTTTCGTTTTGTTTGATGTTTTGCAATCATTTATTTGTGAAGTTAAAGGAATAATAAAAAGTTTAAACTGCCAAAAAAAAACTACAGGCATACAAAAATAAAGGAAGATTAAAGGACATAAATTCATTAGCAATATCTCTATCTATCTATCTATCTATCTATCTATCTATCTATCT
>NW_025356261.1:0-1427 GCF_016433145.1 Gracilinanus agilis | reverse complement strand
GAGAGAGAGAGAGAGAGAGAGAGAGAGAGAGAGAGAGAGAGAAACTGTATCTGGGAATCATCTGCCCAGAGATGTTCCTTGAACCCATGGAAGTTAAAGAAGTCACTATGGGAGATTGTACAGAGGGAAAAGAGAAGAGGGCCCAGGACAAAGCCTTGGGTTGGTGTATGTAGCACTTACCAAGCTCCTCTCCAATTCCAAGGATTTCTGCTTCTAAGTATCCCAGCTATCTCTGACACTTAATGTCCAAACAAGTCACTTAATCTCTCTGCTTCAGGCTCCTCCCCTGTCAAAGGAGACAGGTCAGATGCTTAACCCAATGCTCCAGTGATCTGTGGCCCAATCAATCAGTGGTGGAAACAGAAACAGAATGTGGACAAAGTGGGCATGTGTGTGTAACGTTACCATGGGGGTGAAGCCATCAAAAGAACTGGGGCCCCACTGGTAGTGGGCAATGGTTAGAGTGAAGTCAGGAAGACACAAGTTCAAATCCATCCTCAGATGCTTCCTTGCTATATGACCCGTGGCAAGTCACTTAAAAAAAATCTGTTTGCCTCAGTTTCTCCAACTGTAATATGGGTATAATAATAGCACCTTTCCTCCCAGAGTTGTTGTGAGGATCAAATGAGATTTTTTAAAATGTAGTAGCACAGTACCTAGCCCATAGTAGGTGCTTTATAGATGCTTATTCCCTTCTCTTCCAATCTCTTAGAAAACTGACCTAAGGTCTTCTTTCTCTCAGCTGTCCCTCCTTGTCCAGGACCAGCACCAGTCCCGCTGCATTCCCACCCACCTCCATTCCCACCTCCCCTCCATCCCAGTCCAGTCTCCCTTCTCTGCCACGTGTCTTGTGCTGAGGAAACTGTGGTTCGATGGTCTAGTCCCACCACCAGGGAGACAGAGCTGTTGGGAATGAATAATATTTTACAAGTGGCCGCTAGATGGCTCAGAGGATTGACAGCCAAGCCTAGAAATTGAAAGTACTGGGTTCAAATCCAGCCTCAGATGGTTTCTAGCTGTGAGACCTTGTATAAGACACTTATCCCAGATTGCCTTGCCCTTATCGCTCTCCTGCTTGGGAACCAAGACCCAGTATCAATTTTAAGATGGAAAGTAAAGGTTTAAAATAATAATAATAATAATAATAATAATAATAATAATAATAATAATAATATATTGTAATAAAGAGTCTAGGATTCTACCCCTAGATTCTTCCTCCCAAGGCCTTGAGCGATGAGACCACCATGAGCGGTCCCAGTGGGTCAGTTAGAACAGCTCCAGATGGCCCCCTCTCCCACCCCTTCTTCCTCCAGCCCAGGCTTTTACTTGGGGCAGATCAGACCAGTGGGGAGGCAGCCTGCGAGGTGCTGGGGGCCAGCCACGGGGTTTGCTTCTGGGCTGGAGGGCAGGAGCTCCGCCCCCCCCCC
>NW_025356260.1:0-7722 GCF_016433145.1 Gracilinanus agilis | reverse complement strand
TTTGATACTATCAATTTGGTTTTCTTCTTTCCTTTTTTTTATTAGATTGACCAGTACTTTGTCTTTTTTATCTGTTTTTTCAACGTACCAGCTTCTAGTCTTATTTATTAATTCAATAGTTCTTTTACTTTCGATTTTATTAATTTCTCCCTTGGTTTTTAGTATTTCTAATTTAGTTTTCATCTGGGGATTTTTAATTTGCTCACTTTCTAATTTTTTGAGTTGCGTGCCCAATTCATTGATCTCTGCCCTCCTTAATTTGTTAATATATGCACTCAAGGATATAAATTTTCCCCTGAGTACTGCCTTGGCCACATCCCATAGAGTTTGGTAGGATGTGTCATCATTGTCATTTTCTTCAATGAAATTGTTGATTGTTTCTATGATTCCTTCTTTGACAAATTGGTTTTGGAGAATCATATTATTTAATTTCCAATTAGTTTTTGATTTTCCTGTCCAAGTGCCCTTACTAAGTATTATTTTTATTGCATGATGATCTGAGAAGGTTACATTTATTATTTCTGCTCTTTTGCATTTGTTTGCAATGATTCTATGCCCTATAACGTGGTCAATCTTTGTGAATGTGCCATGTGCAGCTGAAAAGAAGGTGTATTCCTTTTTGTCCCTATTTATTTTTCTCCACATATCAATTAAAATTAATTTTTCTAGGACTTCATTCACCTCTCTTACCTATTTCTTATTTATTTTTCAGTTTGATTTATCTAGATCTGACAGAGAAATATTTAGATCTCCCACTAGTATGGTTTTACTATTTATTTCCTTCTTGAGCTCTGCCAGTTTCTCCTTTATGAATTTGGGTGCTATGCCACTTGGTGCATACATATTGAGCAGTGTTATTTCCTCATTGTTTATACTGCCTTTAATCAGGATATAATGACCTTCCCTGTTTTTTTAATCATATCTATTTTTAGTTTGGCTTCGTCAGAAATCATAATAGCCACTCCTGCCTTCTTTTTTTCATTTGACTCCCAAAAGATTTTGCTCAAGCCCTGAACCTTAAACTTGTGTATGTCCACCCACCTCATATGTGTTTCTTGTAGACAACATATGGTAGCATTTTGGTTTCTGATCCACTCTGCTATTTGCTTCCGTTTTATGAGCCAGTTCATTCCATTCTTATTCAGAGTTATAATCATCAGTTGTGCATTTGCTGACATTTTTGTATCCTCCCCTATTCCTACCCCCTTTTTCTTATACTATTTCCTTTTAAACCAGTGGTTTGCTATTGAGCTGCTATCCCTTATCCCCTCCCTTGATTAACTTCCCTTTCTACTCCCTCCCTTATTTTTCCCCCTCTTTTTGTTTTGAAAGGCCTTATGAATTCCCTCCCCCTTCTTCTCCCTTCCCTTTTTTGACCTCCCCACTCCCCTGCTCCCCTTGGTTTATCCCTTCTAACTTTCTCAGAAGGGTTAGATAAGAGTTTTATGTCCCAGTGTATAGTATAGCTACGATTCCCTCTCCGGGTTGATTACACTGAGAGTAAGGTTTGATTATTACCTCTTAATCCTCTCTTCCTCTCTTTCTTATAATAGTATTTGTCCCCTCTGCTTCCCATGCCCTCTTTGTGTGTAATAGAATATCCTATTTTTCTTATTCACTCAAGTTTCTCTTGTTGTCCCCTGCTCTTCACCCCCTCTTTCCCATCCCCCATGTCATCTTAGATTATTTATTGTTCTACCCTCACCCTGTGAATTATTCTTCTGATTACTATAATAGTGAATACTATAATAGTGAATAGAGTTCACTACAGAGAATTACACATAACATTTCTCTACATGGGAATACAGATAAGTAGATCTCACTGAGGCCCTTAAAAAGGCAAATTTAAAAATTATAAATTTTCTTTCTTTCCTCTCTGTATCTCATTTACCTTTTCGTGTTTCTCTCTATTTTTGTGGTTGGATGTCAAACTTTCCATTTAGCCCTGGTCTTTTCTGTGGAAATACTTGGAATTCTTCAATTTTGTTGAATGTCCATACTTTCCCCTGGAAATATATAGTCAATTTTGATGGGTAGTTGATCCGTGGTTGCAGGCCCAGCTCTCTTGCCTTTCTGAATATCGTATTCCAAGCCTCGCGATCTTTTAGCGTGGAGGCTGCCAGATCCTGTGTGATCCTGATTGGTGCTCCTTGATATTTGAATTGTCTCTTTCTGGCTTCTTGTAAGATTTTTTCTTTTGCTTGGAAACTCTTGAATTTGGCAATTATATTTCTGGGCGTTTTTTATCTGGATCGAATGTCGCAGGTGTTCTATGGATCCTTTCAATGTCTATATTGCCCCCTTGTTGTAGGACTTCAGGGCAATTTTGCTGAATAATTTCTGTTAGTATGGAGTCCAGGTTTCTATTAATTTCTGGTTTTTCTGGATGACCAATTATTCTCAAATTGTCTCTTCTAGACTGGTTTTCTTGGTCTGTCACTCTCTCATTGAGATATTTCATGTTCCCTTCTATTTTTTCAGTCTTTTGACTTTGTTTTATTTGTTCTTGTTGTCTTGAGAGATCATTAGCTTCTAATTGCTCGATTCTAGCCTTTAGAGATTGGTTTTCAACTATAATCTTTCGGTTTTCAGCTATGATCTTTTGGTTTTTGGCTATAGTCTTCTGGTTTTTGGCTATAGTCTTCTGGTTTTGGGCTATAATCTTCTAGTATTCCTTTTCAATCTGGTCATTTCTGGTGTTCAATTTGCTTATCAGTTCATTTGGTTTCTGAGCCTCACTTTCCATTTGCAAGATTCTACCTTTTAAATAGTTATTTTCTTGCCAGGTCTCTTCCATTTTCCTCAAAATCTCAGTTTTGAACTCTTCCATAGCTTGTGAGGAGTTTTCCTTATTTGAGGAGGGTCCGGATGCTTGTTTGTTCTCCTCCTCTGTTTGCTTGGTTGTCTGGATTTTCTCTGTGTAAAAGTTGTCGAGTGTTAAAGACTTCTTTTTCTTGTTGTTAATCTTTCTCTTCTGAACTTCCTGAGACTGGGTAACCATCATTAGCCCAGCAGCTTCTCAGGTTTATCCTTGCACTAAGGGTCTGTCCGTGGTCTTTTGGCTCCTGAGGTCTGAGTTCTGGTTTTTTCTAAGGTCAAGCCCCCTGGTGGACCCCCTTGTTTGATCCTCTGCTGGAGGTTTCTTTACAAGTCTCAGGGCACTGCTTCCACAGATGTATACCCATCTTTACTGGTTTCCCACTCATAGTTTCAGAGCTCTAGCTCATGGTTGTGTCTGCCTCCACCCACGCCTCTGCCCGCGCCTGCGCTCTGAGCCCGTGCTCTGCGCCCTGCGTCCGTTCTCTGTGCCCTGCTCCCTTGCTCAAATTTTGTGTGTGTTCTTTAGCTTTTGGGGGTCCTAAATCTTGCTGCTCTCAGGAACAGGCCCCGGACCTGCCAATGACTCGACGGGTGCCCAAACTTGCTCTATTTCTTTTTAGCTGGCTTCAGCGCTATAGGTGTTGTGTGTGGAGGGGGTGGGGGTGGGGTGGTTGCTCAGCCTGTTATTTAGTGAGAGCTGTTTCACCCCTTTATAGCATGGAAGTGCCCCGATTCCACATACCTTCCACGCTGTGCCCTGTTGTGGGGTTCCTCCGTTCCTCTGGACTTGTTTTTATGTCCCCTTGAGGAGTTTTGTGTGTTTCAGTCAGGAGAGGTTAAGAGCTGCTTCTTACTCTGCCACCATCTTAAACTGGAAATCCTCTAAAATAATATTTTAAAACAGGCAGCTAGATATCATAATGTAGGACATGGATCTAACCTGAATTCAAATTTTCCCTCAGACATTTAACCAGCTGTGAAGCCTGGACAAATCACTTTAACCTTTCCTTGTCTCAATTTCCTCATGTATAAAATTTGGATAACGTAATTACATACTTCATGGGGTTTTTGTGACAATCAGGAAATAACATGTAAAGTTTGAATTATCTCTGACACTTCCTAGCTAGATGGCCTTCACAATGCAATCCTCCTCTTTCAAACTTAGTTTCCTTATCTATGAGATATGAGTTATAATAGCATCTACCTCCAAGGGCTGTTGTGAGGATCAAAAGAGATGATATAAGCAGAAGTCTTTGGACAAAATTAAAGCATTACATAAATATTAGCAATCAGCAGTAGTAACAGTATTTTGTTGAATTCTAGAATTAAAAATAATATTTATACTGATAGACATTGATAGATGACACTTTAAAGTTAAGAAAATATTTTACATAATGTATCTTACCTATAATCACCTTTTCTTTTCTCATTGCTCACAAATTTATAGAATAATTCATTTTAGAATCCTACCAGTGATTGACATAAAGCTGTCTAAATATATAGCTTATGAAATCCATTTTATTTTTTTAAATCAAGAAAACAATGCCTCTACCCAGACTTGTCCCAGAAATGTCTTCTTATAAACTTACTCTAGCCCTGGAATCCACATCTAGGACTTAAATTTTGCCATTGTGCCCTTCCTACTGATTGAATGATTTCTCCCAGCACTTAAGTCAGTCTCATCTTTATTCCTCTTCAGGTTATACACTGAATTTTTTTCCCTATCATGACCCCCATTCTTTTATATTTTCCTCCCTAGTCATCTTTTCAGCTTCCTTATATGTGTTGTCTTCTCCTCATTAGAATGTCAGCTCCCTGAACAGCTTACTAAACTGTCTTATGTGATTGCATTCCTGTTCTCAGTGCTTAGCACAGTGCTTGGTACACAGATTGCCTTTAATGGATACTTGTTGATGACATCTTTGACTTCCCTATTTCACTGATCCTAATTCTACAGATGATCAAAAAATATTTAATAATCACACGTTCAAGAGTATTCACTCCTGCTTATTTATAATTCACCACACCTCAAAGAACTTATTTTAGAATATTTAAATATGCTACTGTTTTTTTCCTAACTGTTTTGATTTCAATTGCCTCTTTACCCAACCATCTCAAGCCCTAAGATACATTTCTATGAGAGATAACAGAAGTAAAATACATAGCTGTGTGCTTCAGGTTATTTGAAAATCAAATTCAACTCAATACATGTTAAACAAATTAAAAAGTTATTTGCTAGCTTTTATCTGAAAAGCTATTTTTTCTTTCAGTGCTCATGTGTTCTTACATCAATTTTTTAAAAATTAGATATTTTATAAAAACAAGCTCCACCCTGAGTTAGTCCTTTTTGTATTCCTCTGTTTCATTGTTTTCTTTTCTTTTTTCTAGGAAGGAGGTGGGGTAAAGAGTATTAGAAACTGAATATCTACATTTTTTTTGTATTTTTGAGAGTTTTCTATTTTTCCTTTCAGAGTCTTGGGTTTGAGAACATATTGAAAATTTCTCAGATTTTAAAAACAAAGTCTGCAATACTTTCTATTATTAGATATTATGAAATATAAGTTGATAAAAATCTATTTCATCCAAATCTCTCGTTTCCCACTTCAGCAACCAGGTCCTTCTTGTTGGCCAGCTTTACTTTAAAGGTGTCAGTGTTCCTTCATAATTTCATCTGCTTTCTAAGAAATCAAATTATTAGCAAAATCAGTCAAGAGCTCATCATATATTCTATTATTATTGAATTAGACTCCAATAAATATCTAAATATCGGGTAAGGTTCTAATAGAAGTGGTAATTTGAATGCAGTTACAAGCAAATTAATCAAAAGTAAACTTTGGTTTGGAAGGAAATAAACATTTATAAAACACCTACTAAGTGCCAGGCATTATATTAAGGTGTTTACAAATATTATTTCATTTGATTTTCACAACTCTGAGAGGTAGGTACTATTATTATTCCTAATTTATTGTGATCACAATAGCTGAGGTAAATGGAGTGACTTGCTCTGGATCACAAAACTAAGAAATGTCTAAGGTTGGATATAAATTTAGGTTTTCATGCTTCAGGGTCCAGGACTCTATGACACTGAGCCAACTAACTGTGATTTATTTTAGAGGATTGTTAAATGTTCTATTTTAGTTGTCTTTTTTGTTTCTATTGATATAAGTTCCAGTAATAAGGGCCGGAGAAGAATATTCCCCAACCTGGGCCAGACTTCTTGCACCCCCTAAGAAGCAACCATATAGCTTCATCTTCCAGAGGTAATATTTGGAAGAGACTTCCTCTGCACAGCTGTGAAAGACCACTACCCACTTAAAGTCTGGCATACTTGTTGATGGGGTGGGGTTCGAAGGAAGGGAGACCTTAGAATCTAAAGAATGAACAGGAATTTTAACATTAAAAAGCTATTAAGAAGTTCACAGAAATTATTCTTACAACTCTTCCTGACAACAGTAGGGACATAAGAAGAAGAATCTATTAAAGGTCTCAACCTGTCTTTAAGGGAAGATTATGCTAGGATTTAGTAGTATTATCCTATACCGAGACACATTTGGGGTTGTATCTGCTCTGTAAGGAAGAAAAAGGACATCAAAATTATCTTCCTTCTTCTATCACTAGCTAATAGTCAAAGAGAGGAACCCAGATAACTAGGAAGGCAATGCTCAAATTCCTCCTGTTCCTGTTAGTTTCTCTTTAATATTTTTCTTCTGCTGACAAAATTTACCATCTTCTCTGGAAATGAAACTCATCTTCCCTAGATAGGCTTCCTCATACTGGATGGCATTACATACAGTTTTTCAGATTAATTAATCCATACTTTTATAAGATGTTTTCTTTGATTCTCCTTATTGACTCACCCCCTTTATTGGCACTATTCTTTTTCCTCTAAAAGTATCTTATTTTCTCTAGATCTTTTATTTACATATTTAGTTGTAAACAACATTAGAATGTGAACTCCAGAGGGCAGGGACTAGATTTATGTCTTTCTTAATACCCTAAGAGCATAACATAGTTTTTGGCACAAAAATATTTTTAATCAATGTTAACTGACCAAATGAGATAACAAAACAAACTTATTTTGTGAGAAATTAATAATTGAATCTACGAATCTTAGAGTTGGAAGGGATTTATTCCTCCAGATTAGCAATAAGACATTACAGTAAGCATTACCTGAATTTGGATCCCCCAAACTGAAATGAATGAGAAATTTTAAGCATATAACTACACACAAATGGATTTGTTGTTCATAATCTGTTTGAAGTCAATATTGCTCCTATTCAAAAGTGATTTTATAAAATGGAATCTGGTGTACATGTTTTTAATGAGGCAGTTATTGATTGTGTATTTGACTAAATGTTGCTATAGGCATTTCATGGCAGAGAACAAACAAAAAAGGATACCTTGGCCATGTACTAGAAAAACTAAAATGATACTTAAAGTAAATGATCATATTTTTATTGTGTGTTGAGCTAAAGGATGTTATACCATTCAAGTACATATTGGAAATTGAAATTAAAGTCAGTAGAAAAAAAATTCATTTTATAAATGCAATACACAGGTCTCTAGCAATGCATACTCTGTATAACTGTGAACTGTACATTGTTCAAATATTCTAATCCAAAAACTTTAAGGAATGGATGAAACTGGTACACAGTGTTTAGAGACACATATTGATATGGGCCAGTTATGAATCATCCAAATTTATAGAAAAATTAGATATTATCTTGTTTTTCCATTTGAATTTGAAACTATATTCACCCACAAGAATGCCAAATATGTGATATAATCGCTCTCTCTTGAAAGAAACAAGTTTGTCTCTGAAGAGACTGATTGAAGTTGACAGAGCTTATTTGAATTCTTGCCTTCTATTTAAGAGTTTTTATGATATATATATATATATAC
>NW_025356259.1:0-2590 GCF_016433145.1 Gracilinanus agilis | reverse complement strand
AAGGAAGGAAGGAAGGAAGGAAGGAAGGAAGGAAGGAAGGAAGGAAGGAAGGAAGGAAATTTAAATAATTGCAGCTTCTGCATCAATACTGATTGCCAAAGATGAAGAGGTAGAAAAGTTCTACCAAGAAATTGATAAGATTATTCAAATGAAATCATCAAACACTCTGATTTTTGATGACTTCAATGTAAAGGTGAGAAAAGATGAGGAAGGAGAGAACTATACGGGAAAGCATGGTTCAGGAAGATTGGATGGAAGAGACCAAAGCCTTATATATACAGCAGCCTTGTGTCTTTATATCATAACACTTGATTTGAAAAAAAGTGTTGATACTAGATGCAATGATCACTAAAAAACATGACAAAATGCAAAATAAATTATATTTTAAACAAGGGGAAAGACTTGGTATTGGGAATTATTAGTTTCTTCAATCATCACTCTCCTGAAACTACTCCTGCAAAAGCCCCTAATGACTTCCTAATAAAGTCACAGGACCTAGAATTTCAGAATTTCAAATGGCTTTTAGAAATAATATCCTTCAGTACCATCTCTCTCTCTCTCTCCCTCCCTCCCTCCCTCCCTCTCTCTTACCTTCCGTCTTGGAGTCAATACTGTGTATTGGCTCCACGGCAGACGAGTGGTAAGGGTAGGCAATGGGGGTCAAGTGACTAGCCCAGGGTCATACAGCTGGGAAGTGTCTGAGGCCAACTTTGAACCCAGGACCTCCTGTCTCTAGGCCTGGCTCTCAATCCACTGAGCTACCCAGCTGCCCCCAGTACCCTCTCTTGACAGATGTAGCAACTGATGTCCAGAGGAACAAAGTGACTGGCCAGGCCTAATGGTATTTTCTCAGTCATATTCCAACTCTCTCATTTTATAGATTAAGAGACTGAGTCCTGAAAGGGACAATGATTTGCCAAAGATGATGGGTACCAAGTAGCAGAAGGAGGGATTTGAACTTTTGGGCCTTCTGATGCCTAATCTTATTCTTTTTCTACATTACACAATGCCTCTGTACTAGATAAGAGTGCCTTGAGATCTCTTTTATGCTTTTTGGCATCTTGATATTTCCCAGAATAATAGACTCCATCCTAAAACACCGAAAGTACTCAATAAATACTTGTCAAATGAACAAATGAATGAGAAAATAATGTTTCTTGTGAGAATAACTACATATGTGCCTGCTATTCATTTTTGTTATTGTTGCTGAGTCTAAGGAAAGTTATAATTACATTTGAGCTGAGAATGAAAATAACTATGAGTTTTCTTCCCCTAATTAAGATCCTTCCATGTCTGGAATGAAATGGAAAGAAAAGATCCTGGAAGTCAACTGCCTCCCATCTTTGTAAGCAGAAATAATTTTTTTTTTTAAAAAAAGGAGGAGCATTTATAGCATTTAGAAGACACAGCTCACAGTGGTGGCAGATTGGAATATATATCCACCTCTCCCTCACTGTCATTTCTGGAGATAGTAGACTATATGTTTTCTCCCCTTTTTTGCCTTTATATTATTATTTATTTGTATTGATATATTTCCTGTTTGAATCACTTACAGTTCCAGCACATCCTTCTCCCCACTCCACCTCAGAGAGCCATCTCCCTCCTCTCCCCCAGTTCTTTTCTTTATTTAGGAAGAAAAATGGACCCAGATCATGACCAGATAATATTACTTTATTTGACTATAGGCTTTTCTTTTTGGACTTTCACAACTTTCTAAATTAAATTAAAGCATGGGAAATTGGAGGTTGACTGTCATTCCCTTCTAATTTGTGTATTGGTAGGTTAGCAAGCATTGATTAAGAGTTTACTGTGTACCAGGCACAATGCTGAGTGCTGGGGTTGGAGCTTGGCTTAATTGAACATGCAGGCTCCTGCCACCAATTGGGTTTCCAGTAAGCCTTAAGGCTTTTCTCCTTTTGGAGAAGCTAATCAATAAACATGATATATTGGTGTCACTTATATTATGTTCAGTTTGTTTTTTTTTATAAAAATTTCTATTATGTGTCTAAAGGTTTTTGGTCACGAGTATTTTGGCTTTTTTCTCCTAATTTAAGCAAGAATAAGTAATTAAGTGAATGAAAAAATGCCTGACATGATCCTGCTAAATTTCTCTACAAAATTGACTTTATAATAATTAAAACGGGATCCAAATGCCAGTGAAGTCAGAAGAAGTCATTTTTCTAACATAGAATCAGTATACTCTCTATGTAACATCACCCAATTTCCCCTAAAGTGACTTCCTTTAGAAGTTCATCTACAGGAACTAGAAGTAAAACCCTAATTAAATGAACCCTGCTGAAAAGACAAATAGGAAAGCTGTGCTGATGGGATGAATCCTACCTTGCCCATTTTTAGATCTAATCACCAAAAGTGTAAAGAACCCCACTTAATTCTCAAGTAGGAGAAGTCTGTAACCCACATGTGCAAGAGTGGGTGAAGAATCAGAATTGATGGACTGTCCCGTGGGGAGTCCTAAGCAAAGCCTTTGTTGTGATTGGTACATGTAAAGTAGAGGAAGGCACAGGAAGTGACGCAAAAGAAGTGCCTTTAAAAGGGAGCGACAACTAGTGGAAATGCGCATGGGTGGGGG
>NW_025356258.1:0-5757 GCF_016433145.1 Gracilinanus agilis | reverse complement strand
CCTCGATGGCCTCTCACCCCTTGGAAATGAGACCAAGTCTGGAAGGGCCACTCAGTCACTCCACAAAAAAACCATAAATCCTGTTTTGTTTCTTGGTTTACAAAGCATACACCTGGTTGAAGCTGCTGTTAGAAAATACCCTGCAGGAAGAGCAAGCAGGGAACCCAGGGTAATCAGGCCCAAATGACTGCCTTTGCTTTTAAGGAGAATTATCTAGATGTGAGGATGAAGGTGATGCTTTTCCTCTGTGCATAGAAAAGTGGCTGCAGCTAGGCCCGGCTCTCCCTGTGGGTCCAAAGAAGCCTTGACCTCTCAGGCTGGAGCTTGGCCTCTAAGGCCACTCCCTTTCTGCTTGTCCCTTGGGGTACTGTGGGAAGGAAGGCCCAGGAGTTGGGGCTCAAGAAGGCCAGAAAGCCCTAGAGGCCTGGTGGCTACTGACAGACAACTCTGTGTGGGTCTGCTGCCCAGGGCCCATCCTACCCTAGAAAATGTGCACAGACTGGGCACCAGACTAGGGGAAGGGGGGGGGGTTCAGGGACAGCAGACAGGGCTTTTGATCTCCCACAGGGGAGGGAGGGCCAAGGCTGGGGAAACCATAGATCCTTGAAGTCTTGTGAAGTAAGTGAGGGCGGTGTGGCTGTTGGTGTGGGAGGAGGTTGGGGAGGGATGCTGCTGAGGGTGGGGAACTGACCTTTCCCAGGGGCCCCAGGGCTCTCTCTAGCTGGGAAGATGCTGCCAGCTGCAGGCCTCTATTCTTATTTTTGCATTCTTCCTCTGCATCAGGGGTTCCTAATGTAGAATCTGGGCACTCGTGTTTGTTTTTGCACCTATTTTGATAAGTGTGTTTCGATTAAATTGGTTTTTTTGTCATCTTATGTGTTTTTGTATTTAAAAACACGATTTTGAATTGCTCACCATTTCCTAGTAGAGGGAGGGAAGGAGGACATGGTTTGGCTCCTAGAATTTTGGAAAACGTATGGTGAAAATCACTACGTGTAATTGGGAAAAGAAAATCTCTTTGAATGAAAAATAAAATAAAGGCATGATTCCGGGTAGGTGACTGCCAGCTTCACCGGCTTGCCAGAGGGGTCCCCCACACACACACACACATACACACACCCAGAATTGGGGGGGAGGGAGAGGCTGGAAGCAGTTGGTCTGGAGACATCTAGAGACTCTTAGATGATATGGAACCAGAGCTCGAAGGACTCTCAGAAATCAGTCGTCTTACAGTACAGCTCTTCAATCTAAAGAGGAGGAAACCGAGGCTCAGAGTGGAAAGGACTTGCCCAGAGTTTAGTGGTCCCGGGTACAGTTGGAACCTGGGTCTCCTGACCCCGAGCCAGTGGGCATCCCACTGGCTCCCAGGGCTCCCAGTTTAGAGGCTTAGAAACATGTAGGCCTGTGACCACTCCCACCTTGGCCTAGGGCTCCCCCTACAGTTCTGATGAAGGAATGGTCACTGGGTAGACCAAGGCAGCTTTTTTTACAAATTATTTTTCGTTTTTGTTACCCTGAAGATGACAAACAGCGATCAGGCTGACCACTCCACATATAAAGAGTGGGAAGAGATGACCGTGGGGGAAGCTGCCCATGTCGCCACGCAGAGCTCAGTTCAGCATGTTCATCCCAAAAGCTGCTTCACTTGGGTGGATTTCCTCTTTGGTTTTCCTTCTGCCCTCTTTTCGGGGGCATCATCGAAGCTCTCGCGTTTCTTTCTAGCATGACCACCTCGCCCCCCCCCCCCATGAGAGAGCCACACACTGCTTTTGGCAATTGTAGGCTAGATCCCCAAGCTCAAACCTGAGGTTACTGAGAGCAGAGCCTTTGCCACTGGCTCTGCTGCCTGAGAGACCTCTCTCCCTTTTTGGGCTAGAAGGCCACGTTCCAGATTGCTGCTTCCCAGGAAATCCTCTTCATGGCTGCCATCTGGTTGAGAGTAGGTGAGTCTCTTCCACTGCCTAGGAGGTAGCACCTGAGGTGAGCCTTGAAGGAAGCAAAAGATGTTAAGAGGCAGAATCTGGAAGAAGGAATGCTTTCCAGGCATGTGGCTCAGGGTATACAAAGGCCCAGAATCGGGAGATGGCATGCCCAGTTCAGAGAATGGGACAGTTTGGCTGAAACAGTTTGTCAAGCAGGGGAAGATGTCCCAGGCCTGGAAATGGGAGCGGGTTGTACTTCGCCTAGATGATGAGGCACGAGGGGCAGATTTGGGAGGGATGGATTGGCGAGCCCTGGCTGATCACTTACTTATCCAAAATATCACAGAAGGCTTCCGTGGTTTAGGCAGGTCTCTTGGAGCTTCCCAGCACTGAGCTGGGCCTCAGGCTCCTTGTTTGTCAGATCAGGGGGGTTAGCCTAGATGCTGTCTGAGGGCGCTTCCAGCTTTCAGGTTCTGGTCATGTGACCCAATGATGGCACTGGGCCTCAGTGTCCGCCTTGGTGAAATGAGTGGGCTTAGACCAGCTGGGCCCCATGGGCCCTTCGAACTCTGCCATTCTGTTCCTCTGTAAGATTTCAGGCATTGAAGGTAGGGAACCCCCAAGTGGGGATATGTTTGTGGCTGTCAAGAAGTGCCACGCAGGTGCTGGGGGGAACGCTGGGGGGAACACTGGGGCCTGAGGCTGGAGCCAGCTGCTGGTGGGGGAGCCTTGAGTTCCAGGGCTCTCCTCTCCCAAGTGCCCCCGTGTTGGTGGTGGGATCTGTCTCCCGTCAGGAAGCCCTTTAGCCGGCAGGCTCAAGTCCTGAGAGGAGGGGGCGAACAGCCCACCTGTGCTGGCCTTCCATGGAAGGGGCTGAACGCTTTCTACTTTGCAACCCTCTGGCCAAGGGGCAGTGGCCAGCTTGTGCTTAGAAGTGCTGCAGAAACGCAGGCACTTTGTCATGGGAGGGGGGGCAGTGCGTGATGCCAGCCCCGAGTGTGCCAGTGCCCCTCTGACACCCCCGATGAGATGACCCGGGGCCCCGGGGCCCCACATCGGAGGCAGTGAGCCCCCTTCCCTCCCGGGGGCTCTTGGAGCCCTCCGAGGGGGCTGGCTGCGGCAGCGGTGGTGGCTTTGTGTGGTAACCAGCAATAAACAAGCCTACCTTGTGGGGGCGGAGGCTGGGAGGAGGCGGGGCTTCGCGCTGCACATCAGGGACCCTCTGGCACAGACTTTCTCAGTTTCGGGGGATGAGGCTGTGAATCAGTCACCAGGCATTTCCTGAGTCCCCAGCAGTGCCCAGCTCCCGCTCGAGCCCCAGAAGTGGATGGCGCTGCTGCATTTGGCAGCGGCGCTCTCGGCCCTCGGACTTGCCCCGGCACTTGCTGCTGCTGCTGCTGCCGCCGCCACCGCCGCTGCCGCCTCTCTCACATCCCCGAACTGTGAGTATTCCGGGGAGCTGTCTGCGCTGCTCGAACACCAGCTCCCTCCCGGGGCTGCTGCCTTCGCCGCCGCCTCTGCCAGCACCTGGTACGGGGCTCTCTGCACACGCTGGGCAGCCAGTCTTTGGCTGAATTGAACTGAATTAGAGAGAGAGACTGGACGGCAAAGCCTGGCGACTGGGGGGGGGGCAGGCGGGCGGCGTCCGCAGCGGCACCGAAGGAGAGCTGGTTTCAAGGATTTTTCTGGGGAAGAGGGTTAAGACTTGTTCTGCTTGGCCCCAGGGGAGGGAGATGGAAGGAGGAACTTCCTCCTAATCCTAGCCCTTGTCCCAGAGTAGGATGGGCTGCTCGCATCACTGAAGGTGCCCAAGCCAGGGCTGGGTGGCTGCTCCGCCACTTGGCTCCTCTGGTCCCAGGGCTCCCTCCACGCTACCTCTGAGAGAAGAGGACGAGGATGAAGGAGGGGAGAGCTCCCTAGAGACTTTCGGGAGAAGGGGGAGAGCGCGGCCCCTGGGGCCCCTGAACTAGGAGCTAGCTCTGGCTGGGTGCTGGGGGAGGAAGGGGGAACACAGCCCGGGTGCTGCTGCACGGCCTGCCCCAGGGGTCCCAAGGTCCGGTCTTGTCTCCCCTCTCCCATTTTGCGGGGCTCTCCAGCTCCCAGCAGAACAGGGATTCTTATCCTTAACCTGGGGTCCCCCGAACTTGGCTTTAGAAAGGGGATCCTGTTGGGGGCTTCCTTTGTCATTCTCTAGATTTTCTGTGCATGACAACAGCAATCTGAGAAGGGGGCCGGAGGCTTCCCCTGCCTGCTGAAGGGGAGCCACGGCAGAGAAAGGGTTAAGAGCCCTTGCTTTCAGGAGATAGCCTTGGTCAGATTGACAGTGAAATCCAGTGAAATCTTGCTCAATGGTGCTGTAGAGTGGAACCATTGCTGAGGCTGGAGGCAGGAGACCCGAGGAAGTGATTCTGTCACTTCGGAGCTCTGTAACCTTGAATAGATCACTTCCCTCCCCAGCCTCAGTTTCTCCACCTGGAAAATGAGGGGAGGAGAGATGGCTCAAAGGATCTCAGTGGTTCCTTTCTCTTCTCCATTCTCAATGTGGATGACAGTGAGCTCCTAGCTGGATAGATTGTTAAGCTCAGGATTTTTGGGGATCTCCTGTGTTCCCCCCCTTTGGGAAGAGAGAGAGGCCAGTCACCAGCGCTGGGGAGCTGAGCCTGGTGGATGGATCACTAAGTGCAAATTCCCGTCTTGGCGTTGCTGAAGAGTTCGCTGCTCAGGGTCTGCAGTCACCCACCGCCACAGGCTCGGCTCACTTATTGGGCGGATTTCTTTCTTGCCAATCCTGTTGCTGTCCTGGCTGCTCTGGTACTGGCTTCGGGTTCTTTGGGTCGGTGGGGAGGGGGCCCAATAACAATTGCACAGGGGTCCTGGGATGGGGGGGCACCAAGCATTTTTCTCCATGAATGACTGCCTGCTCCTGGACCAGCTCGCCTAACATTTGGGTCTTATAAAGGGGGGCTGCTGCCCTTGGCAAGTTCCGAATAATAACAATAGCTGCATTTCCATAGTTCTTGAAGGCTTACTAAGAGCCCTCGGCGCTATCTCATTTGATCCTTACTACCACCCTGGGAGGGAGGTGCTATTATTATTCCTTGGAACTGGGGCTCGGGGAGCTTAAGTGATTCACCCAGCTGGGGGCAGGGAGAGCATTTCGAAGCGCCTACTGTGTGCCAGGCGTGCTCTAACAATCGGGTCGGAAGCAGAATTTGAGGCTTTTTGGACTCCAGGTCCAGCTTTCCCTCGCTCATATCCCCTAGCCGCCTGGGCAGAGAGACAGGCAAGCCCCCGTTTGCTTTCAAGCTGGATGAGAATTCGAGAGGCAATTTAGAGCAATGCCTTCATTTTATGGGCGAGGGAATTGAGGCTCACAGAGGAAGTGACTTGCCCAAGGTTATACAGCTGCAGGAATAGAGACTCTCCAAATCTGGCGTTGCTTTGGGCCATACCTTGTAATGCCCGAGTGAGACCCCAGAGGGGAAGATGATTTGGGAATAGCCACGGCGATAATAATGCCAGCCATTATCTACAGCGATTTAAGTTTGCAAAGCACTTGGCATATGTTATCTCATTTGATCTCATACCAGCTCTGTGAGGTAGGTGCTATTATCACTCCTGTTTTACAGATGAAGAAGCCTAGGCAGAGCGAGGGAGAGGGAGGAAGGGAGAGGGGGAGAGGGAGAGAGCAGGGAGCAGGGAAGGAGAGAGAGAAGGAAAGAGAGGAGGGGGAGAGAGAGAGAAAGGGAAGGAGGGAGAGAGAGAAGGAAAGAGGGGAGGAGGAGGGAGAAAGGGAGGGAGGAGAGAGAGAAGGAAAGAGGGGAGGGAGAGAGAG
>NW_025356257.1:0-6086 GCF_016433145.1 Gracilinanus agilis | reverse complement strand
CAGTCTCTAGGCCTGGCTCTCAATCCACTGAGCCACTCAGCTGCCCCATGAGGGTGAGTTAGTAACCTTTTCGTAAGTCTCTTTAGTTAGTTTATTATTAATAAAACTTTACAAAAATATAATATTTAGTATTTTGTATATTAATTTTAAAATCCACCTTTTGGCTATTTTTAAGTGAGATTTTAAGTAAAGTTAGTAAATTTTTCCAGACTCCGCCCACCCAGCACAAGAGCTGAGAGTTGGGTTTGCCTCTTCTCTCCTCCTGACCTGCCCTCCTGCCATTTTTTCTTCACCAACCACAAGTGCCCAGCCTGCTTTCTGCCACTGTAGTTACAGCTCCTCCCATTCAGCCTGCAGTCCTCCCTCTTGAGAGCTATGAGCCAGCCAATCCTATCTGCTTTTTTTTCCAATAGATAGATGAGAACTCAAATTCCTTCCCAATCCCACATGGGTTTTCCAGCCTATCCTAGCAATTTTTTCAGCAGGGTGAAAACAGTGTGGCACAGAAAAACTGCTCTATTGAACGATACCCCCTTTTAGCCATTTTTTAAGCTAAAGTCTTAAGCTGATACTGGACTCCTCGCTGAGAGAAGCTTGCAACTTGGGATTTTTTTTTCCACAGGAAGAGGACTACTCTGAAGTTTTTCTTTTGAGAGCAGAGAGACCAAATCAGTGCATTTGAAGTCAAAATTTTGGGATTTTGTCTTTGTCTATTGGCCTTCTCTGGACCAAGAGAAGCCAGTTCTCTCATATGCAAATACCCTATTGTTCTCCTTCTAGAAATTTTGCTTCTTTTTGTTTACCCTATAGATAAACCCCATTCAGCCTCTTCAGAAATAATGCTGTTTCAAAGCATGCTTGAAATGCTGAAACAACAGGTTGAGTTGGTAAAGTTACAAAATGCACTTTGGATCTGCTTAATTCTTTTCCTGGAAGTTTTTGTGCTGATTGAATACCTTGAAGTTGAGAGCTTGACTAATCTTAAGACTCAGGGGAAAAATTCATCTCCTCACAACCCTTTGGCTTTTTGGTTTACCCATACCCCTTATGAGGGTCGTGTACACTATGCTCAGTGCAGAATTCTCCCTCACTTTGATGAAATTCAGAGCTCTGACAAATGAAATCTGAATGGACGAAAATACTGGGGGGAGGGGAAAGAACCTTAAAAAGACATCTGAAAGTTTATTGCTTGCTAATTATTTTCAGCTTCTCCCCTCAAGATAGTGAACAAGTGCATTGGCATTGGTAAAAAGGATTTTTGACTATACTGCTTATAACTTGTCATTTGCTTATATTATTGTATTTGCTAATTTCTTTAAGGTTTAATTTTTTAAAGTTTTTCTGTATTAATCTAATTACTATCTATTCTATTATATGATTCTATATCTGTACCATTTCCCTATGATTTCACTAATCAATATCATTGGAAAAAGTCCATGAATATCATAAACAATTTTTTTAAGTTGTAAACAAGCCCATAAGTCTTTATGTATCCTGCATTGGTCCTCTTAACTACCAAGGTCACACATGTTATGGAATAAAAGAAATATGGTATGTATGCTAATCAAGAGGCTTGTACTGAGGACTCTGGGTGGTATCAGCTGGATCTTCGGGCAGGGAAGGCTACCTCTTAGTAGAGCAATTTAGATCAGCCAGAGATTGAGAGAGCCTGGATGAAAAGTTTATTCAGCCTCACTGCTGTTATTCCAAGCTCCCTTGAGGGGGAGGAGTAAAGAGCCCCTCTCCTCTGTAGAGCCAGTCCCAGCATATAGGAAGTGAAAGGTGGTTCACTTCCTGCCCAAGATGGATCCTGGTTTAGCCCTCAAGAAATAAAGGAAAGTTGTTCTTCCCTCTTCAGCCTTTACCCTAGTTGTTAGTACAAAGAATCACCAGAAGCTATTTGTATAAAGGCCTAAGGGGTTTATTGGAGCCAAGGGTAAGCTGAGGGAAAAGGGTTAAGGTCTGGTAACTGCTGCTAAGGGAGAAGCTGGTGCTGGGGGAGGGTCACAGAAGAGGAGGATCAGGCTGACAGGCTGAGGGAGCCATCTCCCTCAACCAGGGATAATTTCACTACCTTGATGTAATAGAGTTCAGCAGATTACTAGATGAAGTGATGGCTTGGTTTTAGGTTGTCCTTGCCTGCCTACAGATGCTAGTTCCCATGATTTCCACCCAACAAAATACCCTCCTCCCAGGGCCCAATGGGGAAACTCAGGGATTAGTAGGATGTCAAGGGAGAGGTCAAGGGAAATCAGGCAAAGCCCAAAAGCCCCAAAAGCAAAAGGCCCCTCAGTTGGTTCTGCAGGAATACTTATAGTCCCAGGCTCCAATGGTTTTTGCCCATGAGACCAGGGTCAACATTCCATTTCTTCAACTGTCATGGTTGCTTTGCTTAGTTTTGCAAATGCAAGAGATTTTTGCTGCAACCCTGCATTACACATGTTGCTTATACAACCTTGGAGAAGATAATGACTTAAGAATCTAAATTGTAATTTTATAAGGGGTTTTTAGAAATGACTTTGGATACCCTAGTACCTTCTGAATGGATGATAGGTTTTCATATATATATAATAAAGAACGTTGTATTAAAAGAACCAAATAGAAGTTCCTACCAAAACTTTTTATATTAAAGCAGGAAGCCAAAAAGAGCTCCTGCGTATATGATATTTTAACTCTTTAGTTTAATTTATTGCCCCCAGAAAAATCTAGATTTTTTAGTGATGTTATAGACCTCAAAAAAGATTTTTCTGAGCAATACAGAGGTTTGTGTTTTTGCAAATGTTGAAAGAATTATTACATCTGTATAACTTGTGACAAGTATACATCAGTTCATAAGTTTTTTAAATATCACACAGAAAGTAGGTATATGTAAACTCATGTGAATCCTGTATTATAATGGGCTTGTTTGCTATTGTTATTAACAGGGCTATTGTGAATTTTGGGAATTTGGTATTTTATTTTAATGTGCATTACCTACTCTACTACTGTCTTATTTTTATATATCTGCTATTTTGTAAAAATCATTTGCATTCACAGAGTGGATCATGGCCACGTTTAAAAAGGAAATGGATCTCATTTTTTGATGAGGAATTTTTGAATTTGACCTCTCCTTGGCTGACACAATGTGTCACTGATTATAAGCTATATATTTTTTATTTTAAAACATTTTTATTATTTTTCTTTCTCTTGTATTTGCAATATAGTATTTGAGTACTTTGAAGTATATATAATAAATATTTTTTTTATTTTGCAGTAACATAAGTTTAAAGTACATTTGTTCTAATATTAATGCATACCACAAAAGCTTTAAACTATAGAATAATGCCATTGATCGTTTAAAAATTATGGGACTTTGCTTAATGATTCTATCTGATTAGGGAAGAAGAAAATATAAAAAGAGTCACTGCACAGTGCTAGAGAAGCACAAAGTTAACCTGCACAGTGCCAATCGAACACAAGGTCAAAGAGACCAACCAATTCAGTGGGATTGATGTAATTTTAAGCCAAGACAAGAGGACTTGAACTTGTTAGGGTTTGAAATTGCAGTGCTTAACATATGTTAAGTTGCAGGACTTCCTCTG
Source organism: Gracilinanus agilis (assembly GCF_016433145.1). Classification (NCBI taxonomy): domain Eukaryota; kingdom Metazoa; phylum Chordata; class Mammalia; order Didelphimorphia; family Didelphidae; genus Gracilinanus; species Gracilinanus agilis. The sequence continues at coordinate 2,505 of NW_025356257.1, read as the reverse complement.
AACTACATTCTAAAAAGCACCTCTTTAGCTGTCATCCTGGCTCCCATTTGCTCCTATGATCTAGTCCCTTTTCTGTCTTTCATAGAGTGGCAAACTTTCTGTAGTCCTGGCTACTGATTGGGTAAATGCACAATTGCTTAAATCACTTTAACTGGGCCCTGATTCAAGGAAGTGTTATAGTTTTATTTTTCCTTTACTTAGATTTTTTAGACATAAGACTTTAATATTTTATATTTCATCCACAAGTAATTTTTTCTCTTTTATGTGGATTTTTTGAAGTTTTTGATTTCTTTTGCAATTGATTCATATACCTTATAACTAAATCATGTATCCCTGAGTGAAACCTATGTTATTATCCACCTCAGGGGGAACTATATCATTGTTGTGAATGTTGATTTGAATCTAATTAATTTTAGGATAAGAAACTTTCTACCTTTGAGAATCTAGATGATGAACCTGTTTGAGAAGGTGCCATAAAGATGCCTGCAGAGACCACAGAATATCTATATTGGACTTTGGGATTTGAATTGAACTATGCGGTACTGAAAGTATTTGTTTTTAATGTATGTATTTAATTAATTTATTTATTTAATTTATTAATAGATACATAAATAACTTTTATGCCAAAGGGAACTACCCCAAATTGTTTTTTTTTTTTGTCAATCTAGCAATCATTGATTTTGTTCTCTTTTCCTTTTATCCGCAAATTATTGCAATTTATAAGTTAGTTATGTTTCCATGATCCTTTTTGGGGAGACTGGTCACCCAAACAGGATCATAGGGGGAAATATATAGTTGGAAAATCTTGAAATCCTAAAGACTGCATTGCCCAGAATTCCTTTCTGTATTACCTATAATGCTTTTCCTTTTTTTTTTTTTACATTTGCATGGTCACATGTGTATAAGTTCTGAGGCTCTGCCTTGTGCTTTTTCTTTGGCTCTCGGGAATGGGAAAGTAAGTAACCTTTTTGTTAGTCTCTTTTGTTAGTTTTATTATTAATAAAACTTTATTAAATATAATATCTTAGTTATTGTATATTAATTTTAATCTCCACAAATGGCAATAATGAAAGAAATCTATCACTCTATACACATGACATTATGATATGTCTAGAGCAGTGATGGGCAAACTTTTTAAAGAGGGGACCAAAGGAAAGGAAATGCTCATCTGTCAGTCTGTTTCTAAGGCAACTCTTTCAAAGTTTCATTGTATTGTATTCTACTCATTGTATTTGTCAAATTAGGAATAATGTCGTGCTGTTGGATAGAACATTTCAGGGGGCTGCATCTGGCCCACGGGCCGTAGTTTGCCCATCACTGCTCTAGAGAATCTATCAAAACACTAATTGAAATAATTGACATCTTCTGCAAAATTTCAGGATGTACAATACATCTGCATAAATCATAAACAATTCTCTATACAACCAACAAAGCACAAGAGACAGAATAGTACTGCTACTTATGCCTATAGAAAATATAAAATACCTGGGAGTCTACATGCCAAGATAATCCCAGTAATTATATGATCATATCTACAAAACCTTTTGCACAAATGTAGTTAAGTTTAATAATTGGGAAAACATTAAATACCACTGTGTAGGCCAAGTCAATGTAATAAAATAACCATTCTTCCTAAAATAAATTACTTATTCAATTTAATACCAATCAAACTACTCTTTTTTCACAGAACTAGAAAAATAATAACAAAATTCATCTGGAAGAAAAAAAGACCTACATGTCAAGTGAATTAATAAAAAATAATTAAAGGAAGGTAACTTAGCTATACAGATTATCAAAATATCTTATGAAGTGGCAAACTTCCAAACGATCTGGTACCAACTAAATAATACAATAAAGTACCAATATAATAGGTTAGGCACTCAACATACGATAGTAAATAACTGCAGTAACTGAATGTTTGATAAAACTAAAAATTCAAGCTTTTGAAAGAAGTACTCACTATTTGACAAAAACTGCTGAGACACTAGAAAACAGTATGGCAGAAATTAGGTATAGGCCAACAACTCACATCATATACCAAAATAAAGTAAAATTGGATATATCATTAAGAATTAAAGGGTGATTTTATAAATAATTGAGGGGAATACAAAATAGTTGTACTGTATGACCCATTGATAAGAGAAGAATAAGACAAGTCAAAAATCAAAACAAGACAGAAAACTATAAGATATAAAACAGATTAATTGACTACAATAATTTAAAAAGTATCTGCACAGACAAAATCAATGACACCAAGATTAGAAAGTATAGAGGAAAAAATTATAGCAAGTTTCTCTGAAAAATGCTAGAAAATTGAGCCAAATTTATAGAATACAAAGCACTCTACAAATGACAAATAATTAAATAATATAAATAGGTAATTCTAAGATAAGGTAATTAATGTTATTTTTAGTCATATGGAAAAATACTCCAAATCACTATTAATAAGAGAAATGCGGGGGCAGCTGAGTGGCTCAGTGGATTGAGAGCCAGGCCTAGAGACTG
>NW_025356256.1:0-4553 GCF_016433145.1 Gracilinanus agilis | reverse complement strand
TCTCTCTCTCTCTCTCTCTCTCTCTCTCTCTCTTTCTCTCCCTACCTATTTATATTTTTAAATGTCCAAGGACCCCAGGTTTAGAGCCCTTGGTTTAGGAGTTGATGACATGCTATGAAAGAGTATATAAGGCTTCTATAGAGTTAGCCCAACTCCTTCATTCGACAGATGAAGAAATGAAGGCCCCCCAATATAAAATATATTGCCCAAAGTCAGACAGTGAGTATATGGCAGAAGGAGGATTACAGGTGTTCACAGATCTAGAGCTAGAAGGGACCTTAGAGCCCATTTAGTCTGATTTTTTCCACTTTATAGAAAAAGAAACTGAGGCCTTCAGAGATTATTAAGTCATGTGCCCAAAGACATACAGGTAATAAGCAACAGAGATGAAATTTGAATTCCACTCCTCGGTAGTTTTCCCACTATATTGTGACTCCTTTGACAAAGTCAATGATAACCACTTTGTACTTGGGTCTAAGTTTAGCAGTTCTAGTGATAAAGAACAAAGCTGAGATAGGGAGGGCAGAGCAAAGATTGTTGTCTACTTTTAAGAGAAAGACTCAGAAGACTTTGGATACCATCCAGCTCAATTTTTACAGATGGGAAAGTTGAGACCCACACTGGGGAAATGGCTTGCCCAAGGTTACAGAGAGGGTTAGGGCTTTAGGTGAAACTCAAACCCACCCAAAGAATTTGACACCAAATTCTTTGTTCTTTCTGCTAATCCACACTGATTCTGAATCCAGGATTCTGGGAGTGGACATTTAAAGCCCAGTTTCAGCTCAGCCACAAAAAAGTACTCCCTCAGCTCGGAGAACGCCTTCCATTCACATTACATTTTTACCGATCCCCACCACACGCCATTAAGTGTAATGCTTTCAATTATGGTTCCCAAATACGCATTTAATTTCGATTCAACAAGATGGTTCCAAGTTAATAAAATTAAAAACAGCAAGTTCATCAAGTGTGTAATAGTTAATGTCTCCAGTACTGAGTGGAGGTAATGCTGGAATTAACAGCTGTCTTATCACATGCAAATTAAATTCAGCCCCGGAAACTTCATCTCTTTCCTGGGCCCACCTGGGAAGATCGGGACTGAGCTTGCTGGCCCTGGTTTTATGAAGATATGCATGGGAGAATATCATTTGGGGCCAGGCAAGGAGGAGGACAATCTACTCCGAGGTCTCAAGGAAGAACTAGGTGCAAGTGGGGGGAGATAAAACCCACTCAGTCTGAGAGTCCAGACTCAGAATTTCCTCTCAGGGAAAGATCATAGAATTAGAGACTTAAGAGCAAGAAAGCATCCTTAGAACTCTCATTTTGCAAATGAGGAAACTGAGGCACAGAGTGCTCAACTGATTTGCTTAGGGTCACATTAATAGGTAGCATCAGTGGCTTATTAAAGACCTACTCTGTGCCAGGCACTGTGCTAAGTTCCAAATACTAAGTATTTAAGGATTCTTGACTCTAATCCCAGAGAACTACACACTCTGTAACACTGCCTTAATGATGATGATTAGTGACAATGACATATGATGATAATAATATAATAAACACCATTTCTTATTTTTAATAATAAGTATCAGTATGTTTTGTTATAGATAATGTATTAGTAGTAATTATTAATGCATTTTATTATAGATGATTTATTATTAATAATTATTAATGAATTTTATTATAGAGTGGATAGGAAGGGGGAGAAAGAGAAAGTAATAAAATTTTATTAAACTCCTATTATGTGCAAGGTACTAGGATAAATATTTTATAATTGACCCTCACAATTCTGGGAGGTAAGTACTATTTATCCCCATTTTACAGATGAGGAAACTGAAGCAGGCAGAAATTAAGTAACTTTCTTAGGTGTCTGAGGCTGTATCTGAACTCAGGTCTTTCTGACTTCAAGCCTAATGCATTTCAAAATGCATCATACTCTCAAGACCTGCTTCAATGTGCTTTACAATAGAACAGTGTTGGACAGTGAAATGAGCATGAATGAGCTTTAGCTTCAGAAAAACTTGAGTTCATATCGCATTGCTTACAAGCTCTATGACTTTGGGGGAATCAGGCTCAGTTTGCTCATCTGTTGAATGGGAATATTAACACTTATAGTGGACTAGCCTCAGTGAAGAAAATCTGGAGTTTGTGCCCTGCTTCTGTTGTTGACTGGTTGCCTGACCCTGGGTAGGTCACAATTTCTCAGTATCCCCACATAAGCCCTTAAAACATTAAGTTATCAGAGAATTCTATATCAGTGGAGGGCATTGCCACATTGGGAGTTCCTTATGATGATAAAATCCAAAATCTGGGTAAAAATTAACTACAAATGGCTACCCATTACTGTCTGCGGCAGTTTGTTGGGTAGCACAGTAGATAGAGTACTGGACTTGTAGTTGAGAAAAACCCAAGTTCAAATCCTGTTTTGTTGCCTCTCATCCACATTCTATACAAGATAACAACAATATTTACATCACCAAAATGCTTTGATAAACCTTAAAGTGTGATGTGAATAGGAGATTTTATTATAACCAAGATGAGCAGCTAGTTGGTGGAGGAAATAGAGTGCCAGGTCTGCAGTCAGAGAGTCATCTTCTTCAAATCAACTCTGGCTTCAGACATTCACAAGCTGTGTGACCCTGGGCAAGTCACTTTAACTGCTTGCCCCCATTTCCTCTTTTGTCAAATGAGATGGAGAAGAAAAATGTCAAACCACTCCACAGTATCACTCCCAAGAAAATTTCAAATCGGGTCACAAAGAGTTTGACATGACTGGGATCACTGAGCAATGATCATGACATACTTTTTTTAAAATTTATTTTTTCAGTTATGTAGAAACAATTTTTGATAGTTGCATTCCCTTCTTCTCTCAACCCTGAGGCAGTAAAGAGTCTGATATAGGTTATACCAGTGCTTTCATGCAGTACATATTTCCATATTGCTCATTCTATGACAGAAGACATATCATGCATACAATAAAAAAAAACTCATGAAGGAAATAAAGTGGAAGATGGTATGCTTTGATCTGCAATCAGACTTCAGCAGTTTCTTCTTTGGCTGCGGATAGCATTTTTCATCATGGGTCTTTTGTGGTTATCTTGGAAATTTGCTTTGTTGATAATAGTTTACAGTTGATCATCATACGATACTTCTGTAACTGTATACATTGTTCTCCTGGTTCTGCTCACTTCACTTTGTATCAGTTCATATAAGTGTTTTCAGGCTTTTCTGAATTCATTTTGTTCGTCATTCCTTATGGCATGCAATAATATTTCACTCCAACTATATGCCACAACTTGTTCATCTATTCCCCAAGTGGTAGATAACCCCTTAGTTTCTAATTCTTTGCTCCTAGAAAAAGAGCTGCTAAAATATTTTTGTACAAGTAGGTCCTTTTTCCTTAGCCCTGATCTCTTTTGGATATAGACATAGGAGTGGTATTGCTGAGTCAAAGGTATGCATAGTTTTGTGGTCCTTTGAACATGGTTCTATTATTGTTATTCTCTCCAGAATGTTCTATCAGTTTGCAGTTCCACTAACAATGTACTAGTGTCCAAATTTCCCCAAATCCCTTCCAACATTTATCATTCTCCTTTTTGGTCATATCAGCCTACCACAATATACTGTAGAAAAAAATCACTCTGGGCACTGAGTGAAGGATAAAATGAATTGGGCAGAGATTTGAGATACAATACCCAATTAGAAAGCTGTTGAAATGCTGAAAATAAGAGATGAAGAGAGCCTACAAGGATAGTGGCTGTTTGACTAGAGAGAAGGAGACAAAGAGGTGGGTTATGAAGGTAAAGAGGAACTGAGAAGATAGAAGCTCTAATATGTGGGGTGAGTGAGAGAGAAGTTGAGGATAACATTAAAGAGGGAAATTTGGGTAACTGGAAGGATATTTTCAACAGTAATTTAAAAAAAGAGTTAGGAAGAGGGGAGGGTATTTTGAGAGGAAAAATAATGAGATCTACAGTGGGCATGTTCAGTTTGAGATTCCTACAGGACACTCAATTTGAGACGTCACGGAGGCAATTAGTGATAGGAAACTGGACTTCAGGAGAGAAATTCAAGCTGTATATGTAAATCTAAGAACTATCTACATAGACATGATAGTTAAACCCATGAGAGCTTATGAGACTTCCCAAATATAGTAAACATAGCCAGAAAAGATTAGCAAGTCCAGGAGAGAAACCTGGAGAACATCAGGGATTATGTAACCTGGATGAAGATGCAGCAAAGGAGACGAGGAGGGATCTAACAGATAGGAAGAGGACCATGATAGAGCAATGTCATAGAAATTTTGAGAAGTCAATACCCAGAAGCAGAGGGTGATCTCCAGGGTCCAAGTCTAGAGAGAGGTCAAGAAGGCTGAAGATAAAAAGAAAGGTCACCCTTTTGGGCAATTAAGACATCACTGGTAACTTTGGCGAGACTAGTATAGTTGTATGAAGTTGGAAGCCAGACCTGCAGAGGGCTTAGAAGTGAGAGAGAAGATGGAAAGAGGAGGGACCTAGTGCTTGAGAAAGATATATATATATATATATATATATATATAT
>NW_025356255.1:0-3401 GCF_016433145.1 Gracilinanus agilis | reverse complement strand
AGACAAGGATCCATAGTAGGTAAAAGAGGTGGAGAATTAAAGCAGAAGAACATCAGCCCTATGGTAAGTCTTCTTTCTCAATGGAATGTCACTCTTCCAGAGGATAGGAGTTATAGGGCTGGACTATGACCTTCTGAGTCCCTCCCTCCAACCCCACCCATGAAGATGTTTGTGGACTTTCCTCCTGGCTGGAAATGTGAAAACGAAAGCAAACCAAACAAGAAGGTGACTTTAAAAAACAAAACAAAACACTGCATCCTTCTTAATGGAACACAAGCTTATTCTAGTAAGGTTGTTGCTTTTCTTTAAGCATTCCCATTTATAATGTGAAATTGAAATATAAATATAAAACTGTTTTCATCTTATTTTAAAACTTAAAGACTTGTGAAGTCTTAAAAACTGGATTCAGAAAATATGAAAATTTGATCAAGTATAAAGACTGAAACCGGGACAAAGATGAAATCAAAGGATTGTGGGAAAGGCTGACTGTCATTCCATGAAGTAAAGCATCTTGCTAATGAAAGAGATCTTTTTGAAAACATGCAAGAATAAATGTCTTGCAGAGAAACTCAAACAATATAACAAAAAGATTCAGAGAGAAGAGACAAAATTCCAGTCAATAAAACATGACCTCATTTGGCTACAGAAAAAAAACTTAGCATATAAAGTGGAAAGACATCAGGGCCAATTTATTTGCCATCAACTGATTGATGATGGCTGGCATACGTGTAAAATTCCATAGAATTATTCTTTAAAGACAGTGTTATAGGGGAGGGAGGGCTGGGTGGGGAATCGGAGGACCAAGACTGGGTGAGCACCTCTGCCCTTACCAATTGTGTGTCTCTCAGCCAGCTTCCTCATCAGTAAAATGGGCTGATCTTTAGAAGTTCTGAAACTGGAGCCCACAAAAACCTTTTGATGACCATATTTCGATATAATCTGTTTCCTTTGTAATACTGTAGGTTTTATTTCATGAATTTAGAGATGTGACTGCTGCCCAAGGGAGGGCCAGGACACAGGGGAAAAGGTCAAGAACAACCCCTGGACTAGATGACCTCTCAGGACCCCTCAAGTTGTAAATATAAAATCATGTTTATATTTTCTTTGTAAATCACCAATGCCAATGACCTTCCATAAGCAATAAATAAGTCTTTCTGGTCCGATGGTTGGCTAACAACCTCACATGTTATCTAGATAATCATTTGTAAACACATCACATTTGGCATCATTTGTGCAAACCTTGTCAACAACAATGCCAGGGGACAAAGGAGATGGGGAGGAAGGATCTGTGGGCACAGGAAGAGGGTGCTGCCCAGAAGCCATCATCAAGGGGCGAACTCCAATACTGTATCACTAATCTGAGGTCTATCGTGCCAAGTTCAATTTTTTCTTTAAACTCTTACCTTCCTTCTTGGAGTCAGTACTGTGTATTGGCTAGACAATGGGGGTCAAGTGACTTGCCCAGGGTCATACAGCTGGGAAGTGTCTGAGGCAAGATTTGAACCCAGGACCTCCCGCCTTTAGGCCTGGCTCTCAATGCCTCAATGCACTGAGCTACCCAGCTGCCCCTGCCAAGTTCAAATATGTCCAGCATAGGGGAGCCTGGGTGGTGCCCGACGCCCAATGAGATACACTGTGCAGGCGATACCTGTGACCTCATAAGCGAGGGTCCCTTATCACAGCTGGATGGTACTTTAGGACTTGCAGAGTGCTTTATTCTCTCATTTTATTTTCACAATAACCCTCCCTGGGTTGGTTACTGGGAGGTAATGGCTACTATTTTGCCCATCTTAGAGATAGGAAAATTGATACAGACAGAGGCTAAGTGACTTGCCCATAGTCATGTAGCTAGTAAGTGTCTGAAACTGGATTTGAACTCAGTGGTTCCTTACACTCACTAATGCCATGGCATCCACGTACCTTGGGAATTGAGGGGTCCCCAATAGGCAATGAGGGAGACCCTGACAGATTACAATTTAGGAAGCATTCTGTGAGCTATGGCCCTCTGGACCTCTGAACATCAACCACCTCCCAGGAGTGAGCATTTTTGAAATTTAATTTTGATTATTTTCACATGTACATCATGTTCTTCTGGAAATTGAGGAAGGGAAAGATTCAAGGGCATTATAGAAAAAAGTATCTGCCTCTTCCCCGACCCCTGGCCCAACACCATAGTTTTAAGCATGGAGGAAATGGAAGCATGTGGACTTGGCAACGGAGGACATCCGGCTCAAGTTTAGAGAAATGAGAACCCGTTGAGATACAGTTAAGGCAGACCATAAAACAACTGGGTGGCTCTTCCATAAGCACAAATAACTCAGGGAATTTCAACTCTGACTTGATTTGATTAGATCATATCAATCTAAGATGCCCAAATCTCTTTTCCATTCTTTCTGTGTTATTTTTGTCAAAGCTCAGCTTTGTTCGGGATTTATTTTGCAGCTACGAGTGTTGCCCCCAGGTTCTGCAATGGTGAAGTCATAAATTCACCATCGTTTGATTGCTGGGTAATAAAAAATACAAGTTCACTGGAAAACAAAATGATGAAAACAATCGGGTAAGACGATTGAGGGACAAAAAACTCAAGGCAAGCGTGCACGTTTCCCATTCTAAACATTTGGAGAAAGATTCGATTTCTCCATCTGCTTGGAAAGAGCATCCCATCATTCCCCAATGAGACCTCATTATTAGCCCATGAATGCTACTCAGGGTCACTGTCCCATTGGCTCCCAACCCAGGAAGAATCCCCTGAGGGACTCACTTTTTTCTGCAGTACGTTGATTTTCCTTTCCTTGACTTCTAGCATGTCCTTCATATCTCGGATCTCTCCAGCCAGCGTCCCTTTCTCTTCTGTGAGGTCCTGCAGCTGTTTGGTCTTTTTGTTGAGAAAAGATTCTTTCTCCTCCAGTCGTAACCTCAGTGCATCAACCTGGGAGCAGAGGATTGAAAAAAGGGCGGTGGAGATTTTAGTCAAAATAGCCTGGAACTCAGCCTCCTTTATCAGTCATGACTTTGGAAGTGGGGGCGATTTGAGAACAGCAGAACTCAAGCATTTGTTTAGAGAAAGGAATTAAATGATGACAGCAGATGAACTTCAAATAAGCCAAATTCTAAAATAAAGAAATAATTATAATGATCATAAACATTTATATAGCACTCATTATATGCCAGGCATTATACTAATAGTATATACAAATAGTATCTTTTTTGATATATTATATTTGATATATAATAACATATATTTGATATATAATAGTACCTCTTTTGCTATATAATAGCATATATTTAATATATAATAGTATCTCTTTTGATATATAATAGCATATATTTGATAGTATCTCTTTTGTTATAACCTATATTTAATATATAATAGTATCTCTTTTGATATATAATAGCATATA
>NW_025356254.1:0-3484 GCF_016433145.1 Gracilinanus agilis | reverse complement strand
GATGGTTTCATTTGTGTCCATGTCTCTAGACTTAGTGCTGTACCTGGCATACAGTAGATACCTAATAAATGTTTGTTGATTATTGCCAGAAGAGACCTGGAATTAAAGCTCCGGCCTCCAGGCCCTAAATCCGGTCCCTGTATTTGAAAAGGAAATAGTAAGTTGTTCCCCAGCTCCCTTCCCAGCCCTGTGGATTTAAGTCCTCTCGTGTCCTATCCATGAGAAAGTTCTTACCCTGGTTTTCCGGATTCCCCTTTTTGCCATGTCATTTCCTTTCAAAGGCAGCTTTAGAACACACGGTTTCTCCTGTCCTCTGCCTCTCTTCCCCTTGCTTTTATTTCCCATTAAATACATAGCTATTTGGGGGGGAAAGCACGAGGTGCATCTCTAGTGCTATGTGCCAGCTGGGTAGTGTTTGCCGTCTCCTGGTGTCTAATCTGCATTGACCTACTTTCCTGGCGTCTCAAGAGCAAACCCAGCTCTCCATGGGCCCCACCATGTAGGGCAGCGAATGGCGGTAGAGAGCGGGGCAGCGTTCCTGGGCCGACTGCCCTGGGGCTTGTGTGGGGTCTGAGCTCTAGCCCGTGGGCCTGGGGAGTCGGAGGGCCTCTGGGAGACGGCCTGTGTGCCCGAGGGAGGGAGGCGTGAAGGCCCGGGCCGTGGAGAGGAGGCGCAGGACGTTCGCTGGTCACCCGTGGGGAGGAGGGGCGCTTCCAGTCTGTCCGTCTCCCCTGTTCACCACCTGCTATTTTGGTGATTTAAAAACACTCCAGAATGGCAGCGTGTTGTCTGCACAGGACCAGGCCAAGGCCTGCCAGGGAGGCCCCACAGGGCTGACCAGGAGGAGCCCAGTGTGGGCTCCTCCGTGCCTTCTTCTTGGCTCTGCACGGCCGCCCGTGTAGCCGGGGTGCCGCCTCAGACCCGGGGCCGGCAGGGAGGCGTCAGCAGGCCCCAACCCTGTGAATGGCCGGCTCAGGCCGGAGAGAGCAGCCTTCGCTCGCCCTCCCCCGGCTCCGGCCATGCGATCTGGCCCGGAGGACCCCGGCAGCTCTCTGGAGCAGAGCGCCCCGTACGTGTGTCGGAGCAGAACCGCTCTCTTCCTTCGGAACCGGGTCCGTCCGGGGCGTGTGTCCCAGGCAGCTGGCCCGCTCGCTGCGCACACGGGACATGCTGCGCCACTGCCCGCTGGGCCCCGTTTCTCCTCCGGCCTCCTTGGGGCCTGCAGAGCCTGGCCCAGAACTTCGGGGATCCCCAAAGCACACAGGCCTGGGCCGTGTCCCAAAGGAGCCTGCCGTGTTCTCCCGGGGAGCGGGATGGAGGGGGCAGACACAGAAGCCAGACGGACGTGGAGACAGATGGACGGGGAGAGAGAAGGACAGGTGGACAGATGGACAGACAGGGCGCTTGCCGTCCATCAGGCACACCCGGGCAGGCCCTGACGAGGAAGGAGTGAGTGTGAAGTGGAGGGCCCAGGGGCCGGCCTCACCCGTCCGTCCCGTCTCTCCCCTCACAGGTGACCGGCGCCTGGACCTTCTGGCCGACACCTGGGACCACTTCTTCACGGAGACCCTCCCCACCCTGCAGGCGATCTTCTACCCCGTTCAGGTCAGTCTCTGCGTTCCCGCCCCGCGGCTCCTCCCTCGGTCCCTCCAGCGTCCGGCTTGGCCAGATGCCTGCCAGAGGCTGACCGGCGAGTGAGGAAGGGCCGAGAGCTCGGGCCTGGGGGTGGCAGCGGCTGCCTCCTCTCTGGTGCCGGCCTGGGCCAGCCAGATCTGAACCCAGGACCCTGGGCCGCCATCCTCGAGAGGTGCATGCTGGGTGTCGTCCTCCCGCCGCACCCTTTCCCAGAGGACTGTGCCCGGGTCTCCTTGTTCCAAGTAAAGTGCAGGAGGCCAGCGGAGGGAGCGGATTTGGTTCTGCTTTACCTTTTTAAAAATCCTCAAAAAGTCTCTTTTCCCCCAAAAACATGTGAGGTAGAGCCCAAGCATGACACTGAACGCAGAGTTCTTTCAGAAATTAAGCCCCTTAAGGGGAGCTGGGGAGCTCAGTGGATGGAGAGCCAGGCCTCGAGACGGGAAGTTCTAGGTTCAAATCTGACCTCAGACACTTCCCAGCTGTGTGACCCTGGGCAAGTCACTTGACCCCCATTGCCTACTCTTGCCACTCTTCTGCCTTGGAGCCAATACACAGTATTGACTCCAAAAGAGAAGGTGAGGGCTTAAAAACAAATTAATTAATTAAGCCCCTTAGAGGCAGCAGAGGGCTCAGAGGATGGAGTGCTGGGCCTGGAGATGGTGGTCCTGGGTTCAAAGGCAGCCTCAGACCCAGCGGGGTGACCCTGGGCAAGTCATGTCCCTCCACGGCCCAACTCACCGCCCTCATTGCCATGCCGGGTGCTCAGGACAACGCAGAGGCTTTGGAATGGGATGATCTCCGGCCTTCCTTCCCGCCTCCCTCCCTCCCGGTGCCTGCTGGGCTCTAAGGCTTACCAGGTGCTCCGCTGATTTCTGTGATGAGGTTGGACGTGAGCTCGGTCGGGGCCGTGGGAGTGGGCGGCCCGGAGGCCCTTCTGGCCCGGCGTCTCGGGGAGTCTCGGGCCGGGCCGGGGTCCCCCCTCCCCCGGAGCTGACCCTCACCGGCTCTTTGCTTTCTCTTCCCTCATGCCTCACCAGGAGACGCTGCACCGTCCCTCGGGTAAGAGACGCTTCCGTGCTTTGGGGTTTCCACCAGGACGGCCCTTAGAATCCCGGAGGGGGCGCCTCGTTTTATCATTTTTTATTTGATTTTTTGAAGCCAGGCCCGGCCTTGTGGGGATTCCTGCCTGCCGCCTGGTGCCCCCCAGAAGGGCGCGAGAAATGAATGATCCAGTCGTGTCGAGGGCACCCTGGCAGGGTCTGTGGCAGGACCCAGGACCAGGGTTTTCCTGGAGAAAAGGGTCCTAGCGAAAGCCCCTCGCCTCGAGGAATTCTGGGGACAGGGAGGCGGGGAGGCCGGATTCTTAGAGCCGGACCAATGTGGGGGGCTCCTGGAGGCGGCGGCATCCTCTGGGGCTCCGCCTGGGTCTGGCTCCTCCCGGCCTGAGCCTCGAGCCAGGGGCCTCGTTCTTCCGTCCTCTTCTCTTCCGTCCTCTTCTCTTCCGTCCTCTTCTCCTTCCCGAATCTCGAGTCTTCAGAAACCATAAATGTCATATTTAACGCGGAGCCCAGAAGCCCCCAACGCGACGTCTTTGACCTTTCTGCGGGGCAGAGCCTGTGAGCGCCCACAGAGAGAGCCGGGCGGCTCTTGGCGCCCAGAAGCAGAAAGAACAGGAAGCGGCCGGATCCCCCTTCGTGCCTGAAGAAGTGGGGCTGCCCTTTGGGCACACACTGGTGGGGAGGCCGCCACTCACTCTCTCAAGCTTTCAGAGAACCCAGAAGGCCCGAGTTCAAATCCTCCCTTTTCTTACTGCCACAGGACCTTGAACAGACCCCCTCGTCCCCCTCCT
>NW_025356253.1:0-5149 GCF_016433145.1 Gracilinanus agilis | reverse complement strand
GTATAATATATAATTATAAGTTACATAATATATTACAAACTAATAATATTTAATACAATTTAATATAATTCCATTTTTTTAAATAAAAAAAGACAAATTTAAATGGCAAAGAACACTCCATTTAGAAATTTTCTACTTTAATACATCTTAAATTTTTTTTCCTATTTTTTTCTATTTTTCCTATTGCTAAATTAGTCTGGATTGGTGTTTTTAGTACTTAGTTAGCACTAAATTGATCTGAAGTCCACATTTCCTGCCACTTACTTTTGAGGGTTCATTGACATTTCCATATTTGTCTGAATCATGGCTCTTCTTGACGTCTTGGTAATCTTCAATAATTTAGCCATAGGTTAGTCGGTCTTTATAGAAGCAGCAAAAAGTCTGAGGAGAATCCATTGGCTCCTTTATAGAAGAGTCTAAAAGGAAATTCTCTCAAGGCATGAAGTGAAATCAGGTCTAACTGTTGAACACTGCAGTTCCTGGATAAAGCCAGAATTCTAATCTTCCTGTCATAAAAGACAAAGAGGGTGGGCCAGGATTAACACAGTTGGCAATCTCAGCTGTCTGCCATGGACAGTACACTCAGAGCATATACTATACAGTACTTAGTTCTACCAGAGCTATTGTGACTGACAGGAGAATTGCTCTGTCTTCTAAACATGTACAACACAGAAGATTCCTCCCAATGAATTATTCATTCAGAGCTTCCAACAACAACAACAACAACAACAAAAAGTTGCTTTTCCTTCAACATGGGGGAGGAAGATGGGAAGTGCACAGTCAATTGGGCTAATGCTGATGCTACTTAATACACAGAAGTGTTTTAATAATTAGCTTGACAGTAGTGGTTGAGAAATAAAAACAAGGATGGTTAAATGTACAATTAAAAATGAACAAAACTATGCCAGGTGACAAACTCACTGAGAATTGAGACTTTCAATTTAATCCAGTAGTATATTAGGTGAGAGAAGAAGGCACAAGAGATAATATCTCTCTCTTGAAAATGGCTTTGGCAACTTAAAAGCCAAAGATTGCTTGAGTTTTAAATGAATGGTTTCACAATATATATTGAATTGTATATGATAATCCCATTAAGAAGTTTCAGAGCCAAATGCATACCTCAAGGGATGGGGTTTTAGAATGGATTTTTTTTTTTAAGTACTAAAGTTTAGAATCTTCTTTCCTGGAAATTCTCACAAATGGTCTAAATACTTATTCTTCAGGGATAGCTTTCTGTAATCAAGATTCTATGATTCTGCACAACCACAGGGAATAGATTTGAACAATGATTTGAATATTGTATAGTCAATTAGGGAAGCTGCATAAGCAGAATCCTTATTTAGATTCAGAAAAATCTGAATTCAAATCCTGCCTCTGACAAAATTAGTATAATCATGGGCAAATAATGTACCCTTTCTGAACCCCAGTTTTTCATCTCTAAAATAGAGATGATTATGCATCATAGAATCATTGTGAGGCTCCCATGAGATAATTATCATAATTATTATTTAAATTCCAATTAACTTTTTTTTAGTGATTTTTTTTTTCATTTATGTCTTTTGTATAGTTTTCTGGTTGGGCTCATTTCATGCTATAATATTCTTCTTTTAAAAATATTTAATAAAGAGTTTTGCTTTGTATCAACCCAGCAAGAATATGCAGCAAGTATATTGCTCCTCTGCATACAGTCCCTCTCTCTTCTACACAGAAAGGAAAGTCATGTAGATTTAGATCCACACCAGCTCTGAGAGGCAGACTTCCCTGGGCTGGGATGCTTTCTGCCCCTAGATTATGCTGCAATCTTTAATGAGTCTTCTCCTGTTTCTCTGAATTTCTCATAGTCACCATTTCTCACTGAATGATAATATTTCATTTACATTCTTATGCCATAGTTTGTTTGGCCAGCCATTGCCTTTCGTTTTTCAAACTGCTTCCCATCAGAAGAATTCTTTGAGGCAGAGAGTAGCTATTATTCTTAGCACTTTAAAATCAGAAAAAAAACTAAGTTAATTCACTTGCTTAGGATCATACAATTAGTGTTAGAGCTAAAACTTGAACCAAGGCTTCCTCAATCCCTGATTAGTATCCTTTATGCTAAACAAAAGGTTTTGTTTTCTCTGTTGATTTAGCTAAAATCCCACATCCTCTTATGCCACTCTGCTACTTTGGGGAAAGACAAATAAAAGAAGACAAAATGAGTTTTGTTTCTTTTTTTTTTTTCTCTCTATCGCTGCTTAACTTTGTGAATAGCCAGGAATGGGGGAGCCATTTGTGAATCATGTCATCCTCTGTGTGTGCTTGGACTTGTGATATCTATTCATCTCATCTGTCAAATAACATTAACAGTGGCGTCACTAGTAACAAAATCATCCAGGCTTTAAAAATACATCCTCGTGTAAGGTTTGCCTCTGCTGCTTTTTCCTGCAGCAGAGAATTACACAGTCTGCCTGTGTGTTAAAAATCTGCCATGCCATTGCTGTAATAGAGAGAGGTAATGAGGAACCTCTCACTTGGTATGATATCCCTGATCTAAAAATGCAAAAGTGGTGAGTAGGAATGTCACATCCTGGATTGGATTTTAAATAGAATTTCTGCAATAGCCCTAAAGCCACCCTCTTCATTTATTTATAAGATCGAAATGTACTTTCCCCTTTGTGCCTTTGCTAAGCTTTAGTTTCTGTTTTGTGGGGTGTGTGCTTGAGAAAGATGATTCAAAAGTCGAAGCAAGGTCTTCCATTAGGGAACACGTGGGATTCATGCCTGCTGGGCAGATGGCACTGGTGAGCTAACGAGCCGCAGTCTCCAGATTCTGCTCTTTGCTGGACGCTCATAGGTGGATCGGCCTTCAGTCCTACTCAGGACAGCACATAGTCTCAGTTCTCTTGGGAAATCCCTTGTTTCCATATGTAAATGTAGACGATGACAGCTATGTCCATTTTAAGTAACAGAGTGCCTGGCATGGAAGTTACCTGGAAACGCCAGGCTCGACTGGCAGTGGCAGAATGATTGAGTTTGGTGGGACATTTGACATGGAAAATTATTATTTTGGGTCCTTCCTTTTGGGCCACAGACCCTGCAACCTTTGGCTCAGAGCCTTTGGAAGATGCCATTTCTCCGTTCTAAACTACATTCAAATCCTGCCCGGAATGAACTCAGGCAATAACGCATCCGGTATTACGAAGATGGCTTTGAGACTGAGAAAGGAACATCTCTGTCCATTGGCTCATTCACTAGAGCAGAATATATCTTAAAGTGGAATCATGCGGTTGTTGTTAGAGGCTACTTTTCCTCCCAAAGTGACCAGTGAGAAGAAATGTGATAAAATGAAGATTAATCCGGTTGACTTTTCTCATAATTTGGTATGAGTGAATTCTGTTCAAATCTGTGATCCTCTAATTTCCCCCCACTTGTGTAGAACAGTAGAATGCAAACAGCCACTTCGTTTGTAATTCATCATGACATTTTTAATAGTGTCACTTCCATAAAAAAAGCATTTCTTATTAAGGGTGTGCTTTTTCCAATCTTACCAACTGGTTATCTGACAGACTGCATCCCCCGAGTTACAATTGACAATTCATTGTCCTTTAGCCCACTCCAATTTGATCAACAAGGCAAACAGGGTGCTTTTGTTCTTTCTTTTAAGAGTAACTGTTGAAAGGAGACCAGGGAGGCAAAAATTAATCTAATACTTTTGTCTCTGGCAAAAAAAAAAAAACAACAAAACAACATGATTTTTAGCTAGTTCCTGAATTTACATGAATTGTACATTTTAACTATCCCCCTGCCTGCCCTCCTGGTATTTATACATTTTGTCTATAAACTTCAAAAATGACAAGACATTGTAAATACTCTTTCTAGAATTCCTGTTTTAGGACCTGTGGACCGATGAAGGAGAGCTCAGTGCCTTCACTGCTATTCCTTAATAGGTTTTAACCTCAGTCAGGGAAAAAAAAAAAGTATGTCTTTTTAACTAATACCATGTCATCTCTTTAATCATGCTGATTCTGAATAATTCAGCCTCTATGGAAGTTGCAGGGCGAGGATCTATAGCTCTATCTCTCACTGGGGGGAGTTTATTATTACTGAGTCTGACAGCAGAGAGCTCTGGCAGGTTAATTGCTGCAGCAAGACTAGCTGGGAGTTTGCTGTTGATATATAGTGACTAAAGGGAGTGAAGGAGATTGACTATGCCTGTTACAGCACAAATATCTTCATGCGCCTCAGGTTCCTCAGAAAGATATGAGAAATAAATGTTCGCTGTTCATTTTCTGTCTGCACAATACAAATAGCCTGAGGCTGAACATGGCAACTGCAGCACACAGAATAAAAAAAAAGAGGAGGAAATTCACAAATTAACATTATTACAAACATTCCTGCCTGAAAGTGCTGAAAATCAATTTCAATATATTTTGCATTTTAATGAGGTGCCAAAGAGATAAATCAACTGTGTTTGAGGGATGCTTGGCTGGCAATGATGTTTTCTGATCATATCTTGTCTTAACTGATATCATTTAAAATGAAACCAGTGTTAATTGAAGGCGTGGGAAATGTAACTGCTAGTTAATGAAGTAAGTGCTTTCCAGTTATATAGAATTATAAATCTGCTATAATGTACACAAATGAAAAGAAGTATCTATCTTCTTTCTATGGCAGCTCTACATTTCAAAAGAATAAGGACTCAATATTATTTAAGAGAAAGAAAACATTTCTGTTAAGAGGTGTAACCAAACAGTCTATATGTTTTAGAAATGTCAATAATAGGATGCAATTCTTATTGTTATTGTCACCATCATAAAATTTCATAACAAACAACTAATTGTAGCTTTTTCTTTAGAGAAATAGTTGTTGGGTTTTTATAACTTTTTTAAAATCAGTTTGTAAACTTTTCAGGTCAAGAGCAATAATTATTCTGCTTAATTAAATTCTCCTTCCTTCTAACTAAAATTATCTTCATAAGAATTAAGTACTTTTACCTTATTGCCAATGATATTGACATTGCAATACTAGAGGAGTATGCATACATACACATACAACGAACCATATATATATATATATATGTATATATATATTGTACATGAATTGTACGTTTTAACTGTCCCACTACCCTCCTAGTATTTATACATTTTCTCTATAAACTTCAAAAATGACA
>NW_025356252.1:0-6217 GCF_016433145.1 Gracilinanus agilis | reverse complement strand
AGTAGATTCTTGACTATTAAATGGGATCTGGCTATTCTATTTACACAATCCCCCCTGATGATCATTGGGTGCCTAGTCACCCCAAGTGATCATGTTACACAAACATCTTCTACCACAAAGGTCCTTCTAACTACAATAGTTAGAGATAAGAGGGAAAATGAAAAGAGAGAAAGCAAAACCAATGTTTTGCTAAGCGCGTTGACAAGAAACCAATTGGGGGCAGTCCCCAATCAGCATAACATGTACAATTAAGGTAACTGTTCAAAAACCCCATCAGTCCATTCATTAGTACCCAAAGTTCGTTCTGGATCACTTGATGCAACAAAACCCCATCAGTTCAATCAATTGCAACCCAAAGTTCATTCTGGATCTCTTGATTAAACGTAGGTTCTTCAGGCATCTCTCTGCAAACAGTTCATTCTCTGGATTTAAGGAATCAGCAAGTTTCTTTCCCTGAGAATTTTCTCAAACAAAACCAAAAATTAAATCTTGGATATAATAAAATACGATTAATCTTGGATTTTATAAAATACAATCCCCCCTGACGTGGGTATTTAGAAAGAAATACCCAGATCAGCTCAATATATACAGTTGAATCATGGGGTTGCATGAGTCAATTCAAAAGAAAAAGAAAAGAAAAAATATAAAAATCAAATAGAAGAAATTGAAGCTTTTGAAAAAAAAACATTAAAATCAAAATATCAAAAGTTATGTACATAAAAAATTTTTTGAAGAAAACAAAATAAAATTTATAACAGGCCCTTGTATTAGGGTCTAATCAATTATAATTTCCATCCTGCTAGTCTGTAGGATACAATGCAGTAATACTGCACTTACCCATTTGCAGCTAAGACTACAGGAAGTTGCCATTCTATAAGAGAGAAAAAAGGACCAGATTTAAATGCAAGGGAAGCGTCTGTCATTCCCTTCATTCTCAGGAGTATATGGGTGAGCCAGATAATAGCCAACCTGTGGTACCTGACTGGCAGTGTAGTTCGGAGAGTCCTACGTCTTAACATATGTTAAGCGTCGCAGCTTCGATTCTTACACTGATTCAAGTCCTCAGTGTTGGCGTGGGAGTACCTCAATCCCACCTGTATATGTGTGATCTCTTTAACCTCGTGCTCCTTGGCACTGTGCAGATGTTCTCAGAAATCCCATTGGATTTGTCGGTCGGTCTTCATGACCTTGTGCTTTCCTTAGCACCATTAATGGCTCATGTGTTCCCTTCTCCTGGAATTAGATAGAAGCATTAATCATAGTCCCATAACATTTAACAATATATGGCAAGTTCTTGGAGTCTAAACCTTGTGAGTAAGCATTAATATTACAGCAATTATATATATATTAAAATTATAGCATTGCAAAATAATGAAAAAATTAAGTGATTATATGTACTCAAGTACAAGAAATGAGAAAAAGACAAAAAAAATATCAATTATTCTATTAAAAGATATTAAGAAATCAATAAGAAATTAGAATAAAATCAGGGAAAGAATCAAGACAAACCAATGATTCCAAATTAACATCCATGAGTCCATGAACTGTTATCTCCAATGCAGGTAACAGGAAACAGTCAATCAGGTTCAATAGAAGATGCCCTCTTTACATGTGAGCAATGAATCCAAGAGTCCTTTTCTCCGATCTTTATAGCTGTTGGGGTGGTTATTAAAATTTCAAACGGGCCATCCCACGAAGGCTGGGTTGCCCCCGTGCGCTGGAAGTTCTTTATATACACTTTGTCTCCTGGATTCAGGTCGTGAAGTGAAAAGTCTATTGGTCCTGCTTGTACTGCAGTTCCAGATTCATGGAGTTCACGCAGTCTGTGTTGCAATTCCTGTATATAGGAAGCAATAGAAGTATCTCCTCCTAATAGTGATGTATATGCAGGAGAAAAAGGTTTAGCCTGTATAGGAGGATGTCCAAAAAGCATCTCATATGGTGAGATGTGTAGATCTCCCCTAGGTCTGCTTCTAAGATAAAATAGAGCTAGAGGGAGAATTTCAGGCCATTTTAGATGTGTCTCAGTACATAATTTGCCAATCATGGTTTTAAGTTCTCTGTTCATCCGTTCAACTTGGCCTGAGCTCTGGGGGTGATATGGTACATGGAATTTTGGAGTTATCCCCAGGCATGAATATATTTCAGATAAAACTGAATCAGTAAAGTGACTCCCTCTGTCCGAGTCAATACGTGCAGGCAGACCAAAACGAGGAATAATTTCTTTTAAAAGCACCTTGGCAACAAAGGCTGACGTGGCTCGGGCAGTAGGAAATGCTTCCGGCCACCTGGTCAGTTGATCCACTATGACCAGACAGAATTTATATTGTCCAGCCTTTGGCATTGTTATGAAATCAATTTGTAGGTGCTCAAAAGGTGTGTAAGCCAATGGACGCCCACCAAAAGCCTTGCCACGAAAAGCGTGTTGGTTATATGCTTGGCAAGTAGGGCAAGCTGCACACACTTTAGAGGCTATAGTGGTTATGCCAGGAGCTATCCATACTCTCTTAACAGAGTCCACGATGCCCTGGGTACCAAAATGACCATTTTTATGAATAGATTGGCAAATTTGGCGATAAAAGTGTCTAGGGAGCAGGGGTTTTCCTTCAGAGGACACCCATACTCCATTTATCTGTTTGGCTTTAAATTTCTGCTTCCATTTTGTTATTTCCTTCTCATCATAGGAAAGTGATAAATTTAAGTCATCAGTGGTTGTTAATGTTAAAATTAGTTCAGGCCCTTCTATTGCTGCTAGCTTTGCAGCAATATCTGCCCGATTATTTCCCTTAGAGACAGGGTCAGTGCCACCTGTATGAGCAGAGCAGTGAACTACAGCTAGGGCTTTTGGTAGCTGGAGAGCAGAAAGAACTTCATTAATAATTTTTGCATTAGCTATAGATTTTCCAGCTGAGGTTAAAAATCCTCTCTGGAGCCATAACATACCCACTGCATGACATATTCCAAATGCATATCGAGAATCCGTATAAATTGTAGCCTTTTTATCTTTGGCAATTATACATGCATGTTTTAGAGCCATGAGTTCTGCGGCTTGAGCACTTAGATTTGAGGGCAGTGAAGCTGACCATACAGTGTTAAATTCTGTAACTACAGCAGCTCCAGTGTAGCGTATGCCATCCCTCATAAATGAAGAGCCATCAGTAAATAAAACTAGATCAGGATTCTCTAAAGGAGTGTCCAGGAGATCGTCTCGAGGCTTTTCAGCCATGGACACTAGTGTTTCACAATTATGTAAAGGTTCTTCCGAAACTGGTAAATCTGGAAGTAAGGTGGCTGGGTTAAGGGTTGTACAACGTTTTAAAGTAATATTTTCATTATTTAGCAAGGTTATTTCATACCTTGTAATTCTCTGATCAGAAAATGCCTGTGTTCTATGTCTTAGCAGTAATGCTTCCACTTCATGTGGGCACATAATTGTTAATGGGCATCCCAATACTAGATCAACAGTTTTCGTCACTAACAGAGCTGTGGCAGCTACACCTCTAAGGCATGGTGGTGCACCTGCAGCTATAGGGTCTAGCTGAGCTGAATAATAAGCAATTGGACGCTGGTATGGTCCCAAAGTTTGGGTTAAAACACCTGAAGCTACTCCTCTACGCTCATGTACATATAAAGTAAATGGTTTGTTATAATCCAGGATGCCTAGAGCAGGAGCAGACAGAATAGCTTGTTTTAAATTCGATAGAGCTAACTTGTGTTCTGGCTCTAATTTAAGTGGTTCAGGGACTGAATCTTTTGTTAATGCTATAAGGGGTTTAGTAATCTCCCCATAGCAAGGGATCCATTGTCTGCAGAAACCTGTTGCTCCTAGGATTGCTCTTAAGTGTTTTTTAGTGGTAGGATTGCTCAATTTTTGAATATTTTCAATGCGCTTAGGGGATATATGTCGTGCCCCAGCTGTCAAGATGAACCCCAAATATTCCACTCTGGGGAGACACCACTGCACTTTTTCTTTTGCTATCTTATGTCCTCTTTTATGTAACTCTAAAAGAAGATGTTTACTATCTTCTTGGCATGTTTCAGCATCAGGTGAAGCCAGGAGTAAGTCATCTACATATTTAATCAATTTACTATTTTTAAATATTATATTTTCTGTATCTTGGCTCAAAATCTGTGCAAAAATACACGGGCTCTCGCAGAAACCTTGGGGAAGACGGGCCCATGCCCACTGAGAATTATTCCAGGTAAAGGCAAATATATGTCTGGAATTCTCATGAATGGGAATTGAGAAAAAGGCTGAGCACAGGTCCACGACCGTAAAGTAAGTGGCTGTGCTGGGAATAGAAGAAATAATTGTGTTTGGGTTTGAAACCACTTGGTGTCTCTTTATAACATGATTGTTTATAGCTCTTAGATCCTGAACAAATCTATATTGGGGTTTTCCATCTGGGCCTAATTTCGGCTTCTTGACAGGTAAAATAGGTGTATTATATTCTGACTTGCACGGGATAATTATTCCTTGCTCAATAAGTGAATTTATCACTGGGGTAATTCCCTCAATGGCTTCTTTTGATAAGGGGTACTGAGGAATGGAGGGAGCTGGTCCTCCTTTTGTTCTAATCTGAACAGGTACAGCTGATTTAAGTAGGCCTACATCAGTAGAAGATGTAGCCCATAGAGACTCTGGAATATCATCTGGGATTTTAAAAATGGGAGGCTCTTTTACTTCCTGCTCTTCTGAAAGAAGTACAGGGAGTAGGTTTAAAGAGTCCTCTGGCAATTCCAGTGACATAGAACCATCTGGATTGCAAATTATTGTGGCTCTAAGTTTACATAATAGATCCCTTCCCAGTAAATTTGTGGGGGATCCAGGCATTAAAAGAAAGGAGTGTTCTATTGATAAAGGTCCAAGGCTTACCATACGAGGAGAAAGTTCTGGGACCTTTTGAGATGTTCCTGATACCCCTACTACGTTTATAGAGCCAATAGAATTACAGTTTACATCTGGTTTGCTTACCAGTACTGATCTTGAAGCCCCAGAATCTAATAAACAATCATAACATGAATTACCCACTTTTAGGGTTACATAAGGTTTCTTACTATTTGGGGGGGAATGTACAGGGATAATAGGCATTAGAACATCATGGTCAGGAAAGTCAAAAGTTTCCCTTTCTGATTCCAAAGCCGTCCCTCCCCCCACGCACCTTCATAAAGATGCTTGGGCTCCATGGGCACCCCCCTGAGGGGCATTAGCACCCTGATTAGTTCGGGGGCGAGCTCCACTTGAAATATACTGTTGTGGGGTCATTTGGTATGAGCTATCATCATCCCGAGGTTTATTTTTAGCATTTCTATCATGCCTAAAATTGCTATTCCTGGAATCATCATCTTTATTATTGCTATTCCTGTTTCTGTTGTTATTCCTATAGTTATCTGTTGGCTGGGTATTATTTCTGAGTAGTCTCAAGAAAGTCCTACAAATCCCCATTGTATGGCCCTTCTTTATACAGAAATAACAGAAGGCAGGTTGATTGTTAGATTCTTGGAGAGGGGCTATAACCTCTCCTTTATTTTTTAGTTTTGCTTTTAGCATTTTGATTTCTGCTTTTAAACCATCTATCGAGTCAGTATCATCCTCCTGTTCTTGGCTTCTAAAAACATAAGATGCTGTCTTCCTTAATTCCTCAAGGCCCATTTTATCCCAATTTGGGCAATGAGTCTTAAAGTAGTCTTTGACTACTTTGCAGGAATTTTTTACAAATTGTCTACGTACATGTTTTACTTCCCGTTCTACGGTTAAGTCGAGGTCCATATATATCCTTGCAACCTCAATCAGTCTGTCCATAAAATGGGACGGAGTTTCATCGGCACGCTGTTTAATTTTTTCAAATTTGTCCCACATGTATCCTGTGTCAGCACAAGCCTTTATAGCTGTTAATAATGCTTGCCTGCCATCATGTAATTTTTAAATATCTGTTGGAGAGTTGTAATTCCATTTTGGATTTGTATGGGGCCAGTTAGGTGAGTCTTTACTTTTATTACGATTGGCCCGATTTATGATCCTCTCTTTCTCACCATGTGTCAGAATTGCTCCTAAAACATTTTCAACGTCCTGCCAAGTAGGGTCATAAGTATCAAATATATTTTCTAATGTTCTTAAAACTAAAACTGGGTCTTTTTCAAAACTAGGCATATTCTTTTTCAATCCATCTAAATCATCAAGGCTGAAGGGAGTAAAGTGTCTTACAGATACCAGGTC
>NW_025356251.1:0-4307 GCF_016433145.1 Gracilinanus agilis | reverse complement strand
AAGTGATATAAATGAAATAATATAACAAACTATATAATACTCTAACATAATAATATAAAATAATATAACATGATATGATTTCCTATAATAGAATGATATAACAGAACATGATAATACAAAATGAGATGTGATGAGATGAGGTGATAAAATGACCTTCTCAGCACGGTTGGCACTTGTTTCTGCTGAGATAGCTTCCTTTCAGCCAGATCCTTCCACTGCTGAGAAAGAAGGAAGAAAGATTGTGCTCAAGTCTTTGGGAGCCTCTTCCAATCCAGAAAAGTGCAACTGCCTGAGTTCTCCTCAGGCAACTGTATAGTCTTGGTGAGGTTATTTGCTAAAGGACTTGTTGGATCATTCTACTTTCTTTTGTAATTTTTCCTTCAGTGTTTTATTTATATCTTTTAATTTTTCATCCCCTTCATTTTTCTCAATGAAATGCATCCCTCTCCTGTGCCTGAGAGTAAGGCACTTCCATAAAGCCAAACATCATATCGATGGCATCTGACATGCATCATGCCTCATCTCTGAAAGCAAAGGCCTCTTTATTTATCCTCCAATTATTTATCCTCCAATTTATCCTCCAAATACAAGAATCTAGTTTCAGGACTTGTTTGTTCCTTAAATTAGATGCTATGGGGCAACGTTTGCCTTGGGTTGAGGGAATTCAGAGGGAAGAAGGGGAAATGGATATTAGGATAAAAGAATATTTGTATATTTAATAATTTATAATTTAATAATAAAATTAAATGAAAGAATATTTAACAGAAGAAAGGAAAATACTAAACAAGAGGCTTCAGGGAGCTGCTTCTCTATGGCACTGAACTTCTTGCTTCATTATCTCTTCCTTGGGTCCATTTTCTGGATGGAGCTGGGTTTTTATGGTTTCATGATCCATCTGAGGGGCAGAAGTTCTGATGCTGACTTGCAGCCTAGTAGATTGGATTATTTATGACATAAAATTCATCTAGAAACAAAGTAGATTCAATTTCCCTGGAAAATAATCAGACTGATGGTAGTACATAAGTGTAATGGCATATTTCTATACTATAAGAAATAATGAATGTGAAGAAGTCAGAGAACCTGATGCAGAGGGAAGTAAGCAGAATCAGGAAAATGGAGTTCACAATTATAACAATGGAACTGGAAACAACAAAGATGACAATTAAAAACCTGCCAACATTATCATTATAAAGACCAGTGAAATACATCCCTCTTCTATATGGATGTGGAATCTATACAAAGCAAACTATATACAAAATGGATAATAAGGTTGTTTCCAAGGAAGAGATGTGAAAATGTAAATCTTTTGGGGAGGGGAGCAGTCAATATGGGCATAGAAGACTGAATATCCTATCATAATAAAAAGATGTATCAATGAATTTTGCTGATTTTTCTTCCTTTTTTAGTCTTTGTTATAAGAGATGGCTTTCTGAATAGTCTGGAAATGGAGATGATATAAAAGGAAAAGAAAAAAAATTAAGTTAAATTCTCCGATTTAAGTTAGATTTTCTTTCTTTTTCAAATTTGGGTGTGTGGTAGTTTTCTCTGGGTGGAGGAGAGGATAGATTGTAATATGCCTTAGAGACAGCTAACTGATGCTAATCTGAACCCCTTTAAAAAAGGAATAATGGACAGAGAATGGGATTTGGAGTCAGAGACCATAGATTTCAGTCCTTTCCCTGTCACTTAGTTTTCTCTCCATAAAGACATTTCACCTGACTTAAGTCTTTTTCCACCCTGGAAGAATAGAAGTTCCTTGAGGCCAGGGACTATTTCGCATTGTCTTTGTCTC
The DNA here is from genome assembly GCF_016433145.1 of Gracilinanus agilis. Taxonomy (NCBI): domain Eukaryota; kingdom Metazoa; phylum Chordata; class Mammalia; order Didelphimorphia; family Didelphidae; genus Gracilinanus; species Gracilinanus agilis. The sequence continues at coordinate 2,515 of NW_025356251.1, read as the reverse complement.
CATGAACCTATTCCATTGCCTCCCATACAGTTGCCACTTCATCAATATCTGGTGGATTGGATTGGGTGCAACCTGAACAATAGGATGAAGAGAAAAAAACCAAGGCATCATTCCACCTCCAAAAGGTCAAAACATATGTGAATGGGCTCATAATAGAATGTGCCTAGCCAACATCTGGTAACTGCTCATTTACTTCACCATCCAGCTGTAAATATTCCCAGTTAGGAATTTCAACAGCCATTCAGAGGCTTGCTGACATTCACAAAGAATAAAATTTATAAATACCAGAGAAAAAGCCAGAAAATTACTCTGTTCCTGGCAGCTCTCCTTCCTGGGCAAGGTTTACGCTTTCTCCTGGTGTCAATGTTGTGCTGTATAAAGCTCTGAGTTGGTTGGATATCTATTTAACTGAATACTGAGACTTGGATTTTTTTTTTACGTGACTCATAACACACAACCTTCAGTCAGACAATTCTGTTTTCCTATGCATGGACCTATTGAAAAGAAAACTTTGAGGTGGAGACAGTATTTTCCTACAGAGTTAGGTGTGCTCATAATACAGAGTGTGAGGAAAACATTTTTCCCCCCATGGTATTTCTTTTCTTGAGACACAGTCTGCTTGATTCATCTTCCCTTCTACACAGATCTCTCCTGAATAATATTATAACTGACATTTACATAGTGCTTTAATGTTTTCAAGGCACTTTATAGGGATACATTGATTCATTTGAACAAAATACAGTACCTACATTTTTTTCTTTTGAGCCTCAAAATATCTGTATGTATTGCTATCCCCATTTTACAGATGAGGAAATTGAAACTCAAAGGCATTTGTTGACTTGCCTTGAGTCACCCAGCTAGAATGTATCAGAGGCAGGATTTGAAGTAAGCCTCCCCTGACCCAGAGTTGGGTGTTTTATCAATATATCAAACACTTCCCTTCTATGTAATGGCCAACTTTTAACTACAAAGGAAGTTTCAGGAAGGACAAACCGGCTGACAATAATAGCTTGTTCTATGCTGTCGCTGGAAGCTTTTTTGGATACACTGTGCAACAGAACACCTGAATCTCTTTTCAAAGATAACAGAATCAGTATTTTCTCATTGCTCAATGGAAACATAAATGAGAAGACCCCATGTTGTTTCTGTGAATTCACAGCTTTTCTCAATGGCCCATACTACCTTCACTTTCAATTAATCAACTAAACAACATTTATTTCATAAATCTGTTAGGTGCTAGGCACTGCACTAAGAGCTGGGGATGCAAAAGGAGACAAAAGACAGTCTCTGCCCTTAAGGAGCTTATGATCTAATGGGAGATATTTATGCAAGCAAATCTATAAAAACAAACTAGATACAAAATAAATAGTAATTAACAGAAAGAAGACACCAGAGTTAAGAGGGACTGAGGAAGGCTTACTGTAGAAGATGGGGTTTTAGTTGGAAGGAGTCAGCAGTTGGAGTGGAGGAGGGAGAGCATTCCAGGCATTATGCATAGCCAGGGAAAAAAATGTGTCCTGAACTGAAAAATGGAGTATCTTGTTCATGGGACAACGAAGGGGCCAGTGTCATTGAGTCGAAGAGTGTATAGAAGGAAGGAAAATATAGGACAACTGGAAAGGTAGAAGTTAGGTTGTGAAAGGCTTTGGATGCCATAAAAAGCAACTTGTATTTGCTTCTAGAGGCAATAGAGAGTCATTGAAATTTATTGAGTAGGGGAATGGCATAGTTGGATTTGAACTTGCACTTTAGAAAAACCACTTTAGCACTGGAATAGATTGATATGGGGAAGAAACTTGTGATAGGTAGACCCATCAACAAACTATTGAATTAATCAAGTGTGAAGTTATAAGGGTTTGCAATAGAGGGATGGCAGGATCAGAGGAGAGAAGGGGACATGTGGGAGAGATGGTACAAAGATGAAATCAATAGGTCTGGGAAATAGCTTGGATATAGGGTGGGGGTAAGAGAAAGTGAGTGAATCCATAATGAATGCCAGGTAGAGATAAAAGCTTGCTCAAGGACCTAAATTGTCAGTGATTGTAGGAACTGGGATAGAAGAGGAAATAGAAAATGTTTTTTTCCTCATCTACGATGTATGAGCTTATAGCACCCTAATGAGTTTGTGCTATAGTTGCCTGTTTTACAAATGGGGAAATTGAGTCTCAGAGGGATTAAGTGACTTGTCCATGGTTAAATAGCCAGTAAGTTTTAGTCAACAAATCAACATGCATTTATTAAGAGAAGCAAAATATTTAGCATGGCTTTGCAACTTGAAGAAAAGTTAGAGGTCAGTTATTTGAACCCCTTCATTTTGTATATTAGGAAAAGGAGGGGCAGAGAGGTGAAATAAATTGCTCAATAGCTCAAAGGCAGTAAACAGAAGAATTGGTATTTATATTCTAGCCCTCTGAATCCAATGCAGCCAAGCCATTAACCTTGATGCTTCCTCTGCAGAACATTCCATCTCCAGTTTCCATTGCTTAAGCTGTGTCTCATGCCTGGAATTGCTCTA
>NW_025356250.1:0-8241 GCF_016433145.1 Gracilinanus agilis | reverse complement strand
TTTTTAAAATTTGTATTTATGGTTCCCTTCTGTCTTATAATCTTAGTATTAGTCCCAAGGCAGAAGAGTGGTAATGGTTAGGCAATTTGGATTAAGTGACTCACGCAGGGTCACACAGCTAGGAAGTATCTGAGGTCAGATTTAAACCCAGAACATCTTGTCTCCAGGTTTGCCTCTCTATTGAGACAACTAGCAGCCTCAATCTGGTAGCTTTCAATGCTTTTCTCCAGCAAGATGCCCAAGGGATGACACAAGATTTTTTTGATGCCTTGAACCCCAGAAGTCATGCTGCCTGATACCTTCCCTTTCTTGGGACTCAGTTTCTCTGTTTTTACTAGAGGACTGGCACTAAATGAAACAGTTAGACCACATGATCTGGTCTGCTTTCATCTTCAAATCCTCTGATCCTTGACTTCTTTCCAAAACCAAAGTCTGGCTGAGAAATGAACAAGGAAACTCTTTAAAATAAGTTTTAACTAGAAAAGGCAACAGTCCAACACCCTATAAAACACTGGAAAGATCCCACTCTTTACTCAACGTAGAAAAAAAACTTTGGTTCAAGTTGTGTTCCAGGTTCCAATCCAATTCGGATTCCTTTTTGATATTTTGAAATGAAGCCCTTTCTGAATAAAGCATTAGCATGACTCATTACCTGGGGTGTGGGTGCATTAGGGTAGGGCTAGAGAGGATCAAGCAGATCAGAAAAGCCCTCTTCCTCTAAAAATACAAAACAAAACAAAAAAAAACCAAAACTATGGGGGGGGGTGAGTTTGTCTCATTTCCTCTCCATTCCCATCATGATCATGATCCTCTCAAATAAGGACTCAGTATCTGCTTTAAGATTGTGGTGTAGACCGGAGAGAAGCCAAAGTTCTAAACTCTACTTCATCCCTTTAAAAGAGTTCTGAATTTTCCTTCCATAAGCTTGGTTTTTTAAATTTTTTTTTCAACATTTTGATAACTTTATTTCAACATAAGAGCTCCCTTTTTCATTCTATGTATTTTCTGTTATGCTTTTAAATTCATTGTTCTGAGAAGGGGCCCCATTGACTTTCCAAGATTGCCAGAGGGATCCATCACACAAAATAGTTTAAGAACTTTGCTTTAAAGGAAAATCATCCATGTCCTCTATTATCCTCAAATTACTGTTTGGTTTGGTTTGGTTTTTTTAAGGGGGGATGGAAGTAATAGAGACAGGACAGTATCTGGAGGGCATCTCTCTCTGAGGGATGAGCAGAATCTCTATAAGCCCTAGACACATATTTAGACAAGGAACAGCATCTTAGCTCTGCAAAAATCAAAAATCAAAATCAAAATCAAAAAGGGAGATTCTCCTTTTGCAGGGGCTTTTTTGTTTATTTAAAGTGTCTTTTTTTCTTTCACTTTCTTCATGAATGTGAAGCCAGGAGGAAATCACTCACAATGGGTTTCTTCTTTTAAAAAATGATTTATGCATTTTTAGGGAAGGTTAATTTTCAAAAGAAATCTGAATTAGGAGACAGTCTGTGGAAAGACATTCCTACAAACTGGTTAGACAAGAAATTGTTTGGAAGAAGAGCGCCTCCGGGGCAGTTGGGGCAGATGTGGGCACAGCCTATTGGAAGAGAGAGGGGGAGGACAGGACCAGTGGCCCCCTCTCCTTTCACCAGCCCCAGACAGTATTCACATCGGTGATGACTCATCTTTCTTGGTCCCTTTCCTCAGTGGAAAACCCTGATTAGGAAGTATTCATCTCCTTGATTGAAAAATCCACCGTTGGGTGTGTATGTGTGTCTTTTCCCTCCAAGAGGGAGTGGAGAAAACAGTCACATAAAAGAAGATTCAAATGTACCTTTTGGATAATTAGGAAGAAAAGCAACAGTCTCTGGTCTCCAAAGAACAAGTTTGGTTCTATGTAGTGAGCCCTTAGCCAGCTCCCCAAAGACATCCATGAGTCACTTTGTGTTCTGGAAGATTTGAGTTCGTATGGCTGGTACAGAGGGTGGGAACCCGAGATATTCTAGACCATGGAACCCTGCAGCAAGGTACTTCAAGAGGCAAAGGACCACCTGGCTGAGAATTAACCTGACCTCAGCGTTTCGGGTCCTGTGACCGAATGGAATATTTGCTTTTCTCTGGTACCTGCACATCACTGATTTGCACGTAGTAGGTGCTCCTTTAATAAATGTTTGCTGAAGTGAACGAGAGACTTTTAAAAGGAAGGAAGGAGGGGCAGCTGGGTAGCTCAGTGGATGGAGAGTCAGGCCTAGAGACAAGAGGTCCTAGGTTCAAATCTGGCCTCAGCCACTTCCCAGCTGTGTGACCCTGGGCAAGTCACTTGACCCCCATTGACCACCCTTACCACTCTTCCACCTATGAGACAATACACTGAAGTTAAGGGTTTAAAAAAAAAAAAGGAAGGAAGGAAAGAAGGAAAGAAGGAGGGGAAGGGGGAAAAGGGAAAGAAGAAAAACATCGAAGCAGATGTTTGGGAATCATTAGAATTAAAGAAGTCTCTCTTGTCTTCTATTTTCCCCTTCAAGCCAAAAATATAGAAATATAGAAAGCAGGAAAGAGGAGTCTTCTATTCCTGTCATCAGGAAATAGAATTCATCATGTGCCAATAAAGCTGGAGTGGTGGAAAATCCCATGACACCCCACCCATCCACCCACAAAAGAGGTAATTTTTTTTAAAGGCCAATTTTATAAGGTCATATAGTGCTAATTAAAAAAATAATATAGTAAGCTGCCTGTCTTAATAGGAATCTAAAGCATGCAACTGGGAGGTAAAATGGAAGAGTTCTTTCCCGAGTTTTATCTGATTGAGTTGTGCCTCAGTTTCCACATTTGGGACAGGAAGATAATAAACATTATAATATACCTCTCTGCACTCTCTAGTTTACCAGGGTGTGGGGGGGGGCACAAAGGGACCTTGCCAGCATCAGCTTTCACCTGTGTAGAATGTTTATTTACCAAGAGAAGAAGCTGCTATTGTAGGCCGTGAAGGAATTCTGTTTCCTTACACAACCAGGAGGCCATTAATAGACCTCGGAGGCCAGGGGGACTTCGGCTTAGTCATCATAACGCACAGCCTGTGTCCATCTTGCAGGCAGCAAAGCCACGCTCTTGGCAGACAGAAGTCAGAGGTACCATGCTTGTATCCATCCGAAGCACAGCAAGTCCACAGAAAGGCTGGACCAAAGGGTGAGAAAAAGCATGGCCGGCGAGCGCGGAATGGGATGGAGGAGAAAACTGTCATCCTCCAAACTTCCTGGGGATTAGGAACGACCCCATTCCCTTGACACAGAAGCTTATTCCAGGCCCCCCTGGCTCATGGCTCTCCCATCTCTACCCGGCCAGGCTGCCCCTAACCGCAGGGCTGGTGAAGCCTTCCCCAGATGGCCTATTGGGTCCTGCCAGCCACACGGAGGGCAGAGGGCCAAGGCAAGATGGAGCCAGGAGAGTCTTTTCTCCCAATAGGGAGCATCCACTGATGAACGGGGAGAAAGGGCCAGCCCGAGTGTCCCCCTTTCTGACACTTCCAGGGCAATTCAAAAGTATTTCTAAGGCACCTACTACGTGTCAGGCATGGTAGGTACCCCGTGCCGGGACACAGAAAGGAGAAAGCACGGTCCCAGCCCTCAACGGGCTCAGGGGAAGAGAAAAGGCCAACGACTGTATACACACCAAGTACATCCAGGAGAGGATGGCAGAGAGGCCGTTTCTGAGTTGAGTACCTGGCCAAGAAGGGCACCGGTTCAGGCCTCCCAAAGAAGCTGGGATGGGAGCGGAGTCCCCCCCTGAGCCATGAAAGCCTCGCGGTGGAAGCGCCTTTATCGGAAATGGTAACAGCGGGAGGAAGAAACTGAAAACGCAGAGGATGGCCCCCTCCCACACATTTCATCAGGAGGTATCGTCCCCCCCCCCCCAGCTTCCAATCTTCCTACTTGGGTCAATCCCTCCGCCTGGCCCGCTCTCCCTCCACCCCTCCGCCTCCTGGCTTGAGGTCCAGCTAAGGCAGCGCTTTCTCTGGAGTCGCCCCCAACTCCCGCAAATCTCCCTTCCGTCTTCCCTCCGTGTCAGAGCTCTAGTTTCCCCCGCAGATCAGCCATTTCTTTTTTTTTTTTTTTTTAATTTTTTTTTTTTTTTATTTTAAACCCTTAACTTCTGTGTATTGACTTTATAGGTGTAAGATTGGTAAGGGTAGGCAATGGGGGTCAAGTGACTTGCCCAGGGTCACACAGCTGGGAAGTGTCTTGAGGCCGGATTTGAACCTAGGACCTCCCGTCTCTAGGCCTGGCTCTCAATCCACTGAGCTACCCAGCTGCCCCTCAGCCATTTCTTTTTAATATTGTCTCTCTGTGGTGCCGGGCAAGGCCTGGCTTTGGCCACCCTTTCCGCCTGGCACGCAGCGCTCGCTCAGGCCCCGCCATTTCGCCTCCTAGAAAACGAGGCTCGTGTGGAGCCGGGCGGGCTCTCCCTGGCTGAGGTGAGAAGCTCCACAGAGATCTCGCGGCTGGCCGATGCCGGGCCCACAGACACGTGGACGCCATCGCGGTTACTTTCAATGCTTACTGGATGGACTTTGGGGTCGGAAGGAAACCAATCCCGCCCCGGGGACGTTGCCGGCTGCGCTTTCCCCGGGCCTGTTACTGAGGCCCAGTCAGCCTGGCTGTGGTCTCTCAGTCAAGTTCCAGGCTTCTCCCGGCACTTTATCTGGCCGCCCGGCTCCACCAAGCGAGCCTCCAGACAGGTGTGAGGCAGCCCTGCCCCAGGGCGCTGCTTTCCAAGGAGCCCGCCCCCTCCCCACTTTCCCCAGAGAGGGGAAGGAGGAGAAGGACTTCTTTTCAATTGAGCCTCGGCGCGGCAGACACCTGCCCTGAGGCGGCACATTCCCCACCAGCCCAAGCGGCAGGTTACCCAAACTCCAAAGCAAAAGGCAAACAGCCCCTGTCCAGGGAGGGGCTGCCACCTGTCAAGGGATGTTTGTGAATTTCCAGAAGGAAGAAAAAGTGGAAGGGGGGCCGCGGGGGGGGGGGATGTCTTCTGCCCCTTTCTATGAAACGAGCTGTTTGTTCAAGACCTGAAATGCATACTTGGGCTTCAGGTGAGGTCCCGCTGCGGGAACAAAGCCCTGGCATTGGTTTCCCCGCCATTTGGCTTCATTACGGGGGTGGAGGGGAGGCGATGGCCAGCCCGGTAGCCAGCCAGGAAAAGAGGGACCCCTGAGTGGCTTTTCCATAGCGAACTGCCCCCCCCACACACACACACTGTGCCTTCCTCAGCGAGCAAAGCAAAACCTTCCCTCACAAAAGTCCACTTTCTATCACCTTCCCCGAGCCAGAGGCGGTGAGTGGCATCCTTAGTGCGCCCGAGGGGTAGCGGGGTGGGGTAGATAGAACGCTGCACTTGGGCGTGAACCTGGAGTCAAATCTTTTCTAGCTGTGAGACCCTGGAAAAGTCCCTTAACTTCCTGGCGGTGAGTGTCCTCATGGGGCCTCTTTTATTCAGTGCCCAACTCTTCCCGACCCCGTTTGGGGTTTTCTTGGAAACCCCTTTCCGTGGTTTGCCTTTCCCTTCTCGGCTCATTTTTTACAGAGGAAAAGACGGAGGCAGACAGGGTTAAAGGACTTTGCCCAGGTCCTGCGCAGGTCGCTATCTGAGGTTGGATTTGAGTCAGGTCTTCCTGGCTCCACGCACTGTGCCCTATCCACTGTGCCACCTGGCTGCCCTTAGCGTCCAGCAAAATGAGGGAATTTGAGGGAAGTCTTCATATCTGGTCCTATCAAGGCTGCAAGGCTCATCTCCAAAAGTGGCTCCTCCATGGGCTGCCTCTGATCACTGCCTACCTGGGTTCCCCAGCCAGGAGTCAGCCTTCCTACCCTTCCTTCTCCCCTCTTGACACTCTCTCTCTCTCTCTCTCTCTCTCTCTCTCTCTCTCTCTCACACACACACACACACACACACACCCCTACCTTAACTTCTGTGTATTGGCTCCTAGGTAGAAGAGTGGTAAGGGTGGGCCATGGGGGTCAAGTGACTTGCCCAGGGTCACACAGCTGGGAAGTGTCTGAGGCCGGATTTGAACCCAGGACCTCCCATCTCTAGGCCTGGCTCTCCATCCACTAAGCTACCCCAGCTGCCCCTCCAGCTTGACTCTTTCTACCAGTCTGCCGTTAATTATCAAGGGCTCTCCGGGATTACCATTTCTGGGAAAGAAGGTAAGATATGAGGGCAGGACCCGGCTCTGTGGTCTTAGGCATGACCAAGGCCTTCACATGCAAATGCAGCGTGTAGGGGAATACAGCCTAACATTCATACCCCAGAGCTTTGCCTCTACTGTGGTCAGTCGTGGCCAACTCTCCATGGCAGAGATACTGGAGTGGTTTGTCATTTCTTTCTCCGGCTCATTTACAAAGGAGGAAACGAAACGGAGGGAAATCCAGCTAAGTGACTGAGCCAAGGTCATCCAGCTAGGATGTGTCTGAGGCTAGATTTGAATGTATAAAGATGGATCTTCCTCATTCCAAGCGCAGTGCTCTATCTCCTGTGCCACCTAGCTTCTTCTCTGGAGAAGGGGCTTCATAGATGTTTGCTGAACAGGGTCACATGACCATCTCTGGCACAGACTACTTGGGCAAGTGCTCTCTCCAGGGGCCCGTTAACCTTTGACAAGAACAAAGAGTTGCCAGTGGCTCTTGGGGGGGGGGGGGGAGGAATCGCTCAGAGTGTGCAGAGGGCTGCCCCACGTCTCCTAATAGTTCTTGGGAAATAGGAAATCCTCAATAAATCATTTCGGGATCCAAGGCGAGGGAAGCCTTGCCCAGAAGGACGTGTGGTCAGAGAAGTGGCTGCCAGACTCCGCGATACTCCTTCTCGTTCCGCTGCATGATGAAATCCATCTGGAGTTCACACCCATTTCTTTAAAAGTAAAAACCAACAGAAAACCCAGCCTTTGGTTCAGGGAGTGGGGAATCGGCTGCCTTTGGCAGAGGGGCCTGGTTCCTTCTGCTTGGGCACAGGAAACGCAGGGCAAGTGCCGACCTGACAGTCTCCAGAATCAAGGTAAAGGGGAGAGGTCAAGAGAGGTAACACCGGGAAGGCTCAGCGCATTCTTGGTGCTGCCCAAGGCCACAGTTTGGAACCAGGAGAGGGCCTGAGCGTTCCTGCCGCCACAGGGCAAGGCTGAGGGCTTCTGGGTTTGACTCCTCTTTGGCCTCCTTTGGGTGTTTACATCGCAGCCAGCCCCAAAGTGGCACCTTCGCGGAGGCTTCCCTCCCTCTCTTTCCATGGCCACCCCAGTCTAGCGGGGCAGATTAGAGCCTTGAGAGCACGGCAGAGAGGTGTCTGGGCTGCTTTGTAATTACGCTGCTCCTCACCATTATACTTAGGAGCGCCTCTCGCTTCTGAGACCTGCCTGTTATCTGGGTTATCTGCAAAGGTCAGCATGTGCTCAGTCACACAGACACGGGCTGAAGGCCGAGAAATAAATCTCAGGCCTGGGACGTTTAAAAAAATATCCCGAATCCCCTTCTAGAGAATGACCCAGAGCCCCCGGCCAGGATTCCTTTCATTTTGGGTCAGGCGAATGTAACTTATGATCAGGGACAAGAAGGCTGGCTCTAGAATCTGAGGGCTGGGTTCAAATCCCATTTTCCCTCTTTCTGAATCAGTGGTCCAGGCCACATCATTTCTCCTCCCTGGCCCACGGCTCTCTCCTGTCCGATGAGGACATAGGACTCAATGGCTAAAGGAGGTACCTGCAGCTTTCTGAGAGATAGCCAGAGAAAGGCTCAATAAGGAGGCTGTAAGTCAGTAAATCTATCTAAGTGGAAGGTAGCCTGGGAAAGGGGAAAGAACCAAATGACTTGGGTTCAAATCCTGCCATTTACTACCTCTGTGCAACTTTGGACAATTCACTCCACATCATTGCTTGTAAAATAAGAAAGTCTCTGAGAACCTGAACTCATCTGGACTGACATTTATGGGCTGTGGGATCTGGACCAAGTCACAAAACCTCTGCTTGTCTCAGTTTCTTCAATGGTAAAATAGCAAAAATAACAGGACCTACCTCCAGTGTTGTGACGATTAAATGAGATGCTTACTATAATTCCCAACACAGTAGATGCTTCCTTCCTTCCTCCCTCCTTCCTTCCCTATTTCCCTTTCTCCCTTCGTTCCTTCCTTCGTTCCTTCATTCCTTCCTCCCTCCTTTCCTCCCTCCCTCCCTTCCTCCCTCCTTTCCTTCCTTCCTTCATTCCT
>NW_025356249.1:0-5719 GCF_016433145.1 Gracilinanus agilis | reverse complement strand
AGGAAAATAGAGACAGAGAGGGAATGGGGTAGAGCACACTAGAAATACAAATACAAACTAGAAATACAAGGAATTGAGACAGTACCTTCAAGGAGCTTGTATTCTTATGAGGGGTGTGTGTGTGTGTGTGTGTGTGTGTGTGTGTGTGTGTGTGTAGGCATATAGAGATATATGTGATGGAAAATGGATGGGAGTGGGGAGGAAGAATACCTATATGGGGCAATGAACACACAAGGTGAAAGAGAGGTGAAACACAATAAAGAAGGTAAGATCAATTTTGGACAAGACGAGTTTGAATGCTATTAGGACAGCTTGGCATGAAGATGTCCAGCAGACAATTAGTGCTGTGGGTAGAAGTCTAACGGAGAATTTAGGATTGCATATCTAGATCTTGGAGTAGCTATAGAGAGATAATATTAGAACTGGTAGGAACTACTGAGATAACAAAGAGAAAGAGGTTAAGAGGGAACTGAACATGAAAGAATTCTCTCCTGCTCTTCCTCCCCCAGCACTATGTTCTATGCATAACTATTCTCCTCTACTTTATCTTCCATTAAAGAAAGGGAAAGAATGAGGGGAAAGTGGTGCACTGGCATACCTACTTCTGTCATGTCTATTAGGAGTGAAAATGAGACACCACCCTCAAGGGTCTCAGGGTCTGGGTATGCAAACCAAACACCAATGTGGCTAACAAGCAGATTTTTTCCTCTGAAAAAAAAACATATCCATAGGCTACTCTAGACAAGACCTCTAGGATATTTGGCCAGCTGTCCCTGTAGATAACAAACACTAGCAGGCAAGGATAGTTCAGTTTTTTGACTTTGTATCCCCAAGGCTGTGTTTTAAATATAGAAAGTGCTTAATAAATGTTTAACAGAACGGCTCAATAGAATACAATGTTGCAAAAGTACATATTTCAACTTGATATCAGGAAAAACTCTTTAACTTTCTAGAGCTATCCAACACTGGAATGGACTAAATAAAGATATTATAAGTTTCCCATCTCCAGAGGTCTTCAAGCAGAGGCTTCTAGCAGCAACATGTGAAAAGAGTATTAACCCTAAGTTTGAATTCATATCCTACACTTGTTAATTATGTGATCTAGAGCAACTCATTTCACTTCTTTTGAGTCTCAGCTTCCTAATCTATAAAAAAAGAAATAATCATACCCATACTACTTATTTCAAAAACTTGCTAAGAGGAAAGTGCTTTATTGGTGAATGCCTTAATGGAGAGGGAGTGATGAGCAAATGGCATGTTAAATATGGTTATCAGAACCTTCATCTGTGGGGCAACAACATTTTTCATATGCAAAGTTGCCCAATTAGAACATAGAACCCCACCCACTGGTGAAACCCCGCAGAACATAACAAGAGAACAATGGATAGCAAAAACAATAAAAATCACTACCAAAGTATCTGCGAGGCTGCCACTCTTAAGTCCCAAAATATGGACTCAGGAGATCTAAGAAATGTTCAGTTTCAGGTTACTGATTCTTCCAGAACTGTGCCCCTTTTGTGAGCAAGCAAAATAAATAACAGAATTTCTACAAGATGTGGAAAATTGATACTTCCAGTAGGACTACTCATTAGAATCAGAATCAGAAACTCTAAACCTGGGACTCATGACATTGGAGCAGAAACCAAGAGATCTAGAATGATGTGGAAACAGGGTATCCCTTGTCTCATCTATCTAGTTCCTGAAAAGAAGCTCTGACCACTTATTGCCTTGATGAAGTAACCCATCATGAAGTAAAGTGAATAGATTCAGTAGACAGCCCTGCCCATGAATACAACTAAAGCTGTGCCCCTCCTCACTCCCTGCCACTATCCCTAATCTAGTCCCTGCTTCTCTATATAGAAAGTTAAGTAATGAGCAGTCACAGGGAGAGGTGTATTACCATTATGCTGTCAGGAGTACCAAAGGGAATTTCTATTAAAGTTGAAATGGCTAACCCTCAAGATCTTTTCCTACTCTGAGATCCAAGGTTTCTTATCTCAAACAATAGGGCCAAGATGTGTAAGGTCCAGCAGCTCAAACAGACTAATGTGTGTATAGACTAGCAACAGGACCTTTGATGCTCCTTCAGGATCAGCAATGACTCATTATCCCCTCATCTCCAGAAAGTCAAGGCTCACACTGCTGCAGGGGTCTGGGTGGAGGGAGGACTTATTTCCTCTTATAAACTCTTTAAAGGTTAGAAAGCCATATCCAGAAAGAATTGTGCCAACTTAGTCCCTGAGGTATAAAACAACTTACCAAAATGCAGGCATAAGGAGGGAACAGAAGAGTCCCTGAAGATAACAAGGAGAGACCTTTTCTGGTGTCTGCCAAATTTGGTGATTCTGGCAAGAGGTAACAACAATCCAGTTCAAAAGAAGACAGTAGGTAAATATAGACCAATATCTTATACATTCACTAAGATAAGCTCCAAATGGATACAAGATTTAGGTATAAAAGGAAATATCATAAGCAAATTAGAAGAACAGGAAACATTACAGATAGGAGAGGAATTTATGAGTAAACAAGAGAACATTGCAGAGTATTGCAAGATATAAAAAGTATAGTTTTGAGTACATTAAATTGAAATGTTTTTATATAAATAAAACAAATGTTGCCAAGATTGGAGGAAAAGTAGAAAATTGGGGAGGGGGGAAATTCCAGGGACAGTCTCATGACTAAAATGTATAAAGAACATTGTCAAATTTATGGGAATGAGAGCAATCCTCCAACTAATAGAGGAGCAAAAGATATGAACAGATAGTTTTCAGATTAAAATATTCTAGTCATATATAGATATATGGAAAAATGCTCTAAATCACTACTGATTGGAGAAATGCAAACCAAAATGGTTCTGGGGCATCATCTCACACCCATCAGATTGATTGGAATGATGGACAGGCAGAATAACAAATGTTATAGGGGATGTGAAAATGGGGACACTAGTATTCTGTTAATGGAAGTGTGAGCTGATCTAACCACTTTGGAGAATGGTTTGGAATTATACTGAGAGAGCTATAAAACTGTGTATGCCCTTGAACCCAGCAATACCATTGCTAAGTCTATTTCCTGGGGAGATCAGGGAGAAAGGAAAGGAACCTATATATTCCAGGATATTTTGGTAGCTTTCTTTGTGGTGGCAAGGGACTAGAGATTGAGCTTGTGCAACGATTGGAGAAAAACTGATGAAGTTGTGATATGTGATTGTGATGGAATGCTATGGCCCTGTAGGAAATGACAAGTAGATTAGTTTTAGGAAAACCTGAAGAAAACTACATGCAATCATGAAGAGTGGAGTGAGCAGAACCAAGAAAACTTTGTATACAGCTACAGATTTATAGTGTTTGAGGGTTAACTCATGAGTGTTCACCTCCAGAGAGTAGACTAAGAAGCAGCATGAAAGATACAATATATATATATATATATATATATATTCATGTACATATATATACATAATTATTTGCCAAATGATGCTTTCTATGTTATGGGGAGAGAAAAGAGGGGCTGAGATATCTGGAAATAAATTCTGTTAATGAAAGAAGAGAGAGAGAGAGAGAGAATGTTGCCAGGCACCTTCCCCATAGAAGAGGTAGAGAAGAAAAATTTTCCTCTCTTTCCAAATTTACTCTGTCAAACCATCTGGAATGGTAGTGATAAGCAGAAACACTTTGTGTCTATACCTACCTATCTGGAGGTGAGACAGATCAGCACCCATAAAACCCAATCAAATATCAAACACAACCTCCTTCTCCCTTGAAAACTTTCCCCATTTCTCTCACCATTAACAACCTTCTACCTCATACCTAATATGGTCCTTTGTCCTGTAACTCTCTAATTCATAGCCCTCTCATTCATTATAGTTACCCATGTAATAAGTAATAATAACTAGCATTGATATAGCACTCTAAGGTTTACAAAGTGCTTTACAATTATTATCTCATTTTGTTCTCACAACAACCCTGGAAAACAAGTATCATTTCCCATCTCTAGACTCTGAGTTCCATGAGGGCAGGGTTGGCCACTTGCTCTACAATATGTATCTCTTCCAGCATATAACACAATCCTCTATAGAATGTACAACATATATTTGTTGAATGAGTTTTCTCCCCAAGGACATGCTTCTTGCCTTTCATTAGCTTGCTTGGCCATGCTGCCTGGGCATCAGATCACCTCTCTTGCTCCCCACAGTCAATGATGGCATGTTTGGTAGACACATTGAAGAGTGAAAATACCCTTAAACCTATCACTAATAGAGGCAGTTAAAACCTTTTCTGGGAATCTGAATGATCTAAGTCTATCAATTTTTATTTTTATATTAAAAGTTGTTATTTCTCTCTGTTGCAAATGTCTCTCTGTGATTTCATAGGACATTACACTTTATGTTTCATGTTGGAGGCAGCAGTGTCCTTGGGGACTACATTTGAACTACATTAAAAGTATCCAGGAACACAATCACAGTGCTGCTCATCTCCAGAATCCTGGTAAGCATCTTTCTCCCTGGCTCTGAGGCAGGAGAGCTCGGGACCAACTCCCTTTTTATCTGTTGAGCAGTAACAAGTTGGAGATATTGACTAGAACCTGTCCTCTCAACTCAAGCTGGGGGATGAGGAGGTAGGGGTGAGGAGCAAAGGAAAAAAGAGAAACAGAGGAAGAGAGAACAAATAAAAAGAGGGAGGAAGCAAGACAAAGAAGGAGGGGGAAAGAAGAATAAAGGGAAAGGGGAGCTGAAAGGGATTCTCAAACATAAAGTGTACAATGTGGGAGCTGGGAGGAATTTTAGAACACATAACAGAATTTTAGAATTAGAAAGGGGTTTAGAGTTAAATATCAGATCCCTTAGATTCAATTGCTGTTGAGATAAATTTCAGATCTATTTTTTCCTCCCTAACTTCTCTCCTGACTTCCAAATTTGCATCTCTAACTGCCTATTTGAGCTTCATTTCAAACTGAATGTTTTGTAGCCATATCAAACCTGGTATGTCCAAAACTGAAGTCATTATCTTTTGCCCCAAATACTCTCCTATTCCCAACTTCCCTATTACCATTGAGGGCACCATCAATCTCCCAGTCACACAGATGATACAATCTAGGTGTTTTTCTTTACTCATCTTTTTCATCCCCCGTATCTAATCTGTTGCCAAATCCTAGTGATCCTACCTTTGCAGCATGCCTTTTATACATATGCCCCCTTCTTTCCTCTGACGCTGACACTGCACTTAAGGTCTTCATCACTGAACCTCTAGGCTACTGTAATGGCCTTATGGTTATTCTTTCTGCCTCAAGTCTCCTCACTCCAATGTTCCCTCTGCTTGGCTGCCAAAGTTCTATTCCTAAAGCACAGATGTGACATGACACCTTCCGTACAACCTCGTTCAATAAAATTCAATAGTTCCTCATTACCTCCATGACAAAATGTAAAATCCCCTGTTTTGTTTTTAATGCCTGGCCACTTCTTACCTTCTTCTCCTCCACTTGCTCTATAATCCAGTGACACTGGCCTCCTCTCTGTTCCTTGAAGGATACTTCATCTCTGACTCTGCATTTCCACTGGCTGTTCCCCAATGCCACATAGAAAAAGAAAAAGCTCTCTTAAAGGCTCAGCTAGAATCTCACCTTCTGCAAGAAGCTTTTCATAATCTACCTTAATGCTAGTGCCTTCCTTCTGTAATTACCCTTTATCTACTATATATGCATATATATACACATTATATATATATAT
>NW_025356248.1:0-6863 GCF_016433145.1 Gracilinanus agilis | reverse complement strand
ATGGGAGGTCCTAGGTTCAAATCTGGCCTCAGACACTTCCCAGCTGTATGACCCTGGGCAAGTCACTTGACCCCCATTGCCCACCCTTACCACTCTTCCACCTAGGAGACAATACACAGAAGTTAAGGGCTTTAAAAAAATAAAATAAAATCAATCTCAGAGGATTTATTTTTTTTATTTTTTGGTATCACAGACACCTTATCCAGGCTGGTGAAGCCTTTGGACTCCTTTTCTGAATATTTTTTAAATATACAAACTAAATTACATAGGATTACAAAGGAATCAAATCATATTGAAACACATTCCCCAAAATATTCAACAATAAAAACCAAAAAGTCTGTGGACCCCAAGTTTAAGAACTCTTGAGTCTAAATTAATCTTTCAAGTATTCTTATGCTGACCAAGACCCTAAATACTGTGGTGCCTCGTTCAAGCCTGCCTTTTTGGAGCATCAGTTTATGATCAAGACTTTTTGCTAGTTTCTCCCCTTCAGCAAACTTACCCATCCTGTGACCTATTCCTGTGCAATCTAACTCTCAGTAAAAAGAGTTTGGACAGTAATGGCTTCATCTAATAATCTATTAAAAATGTTAACTAGTTGCCACTATTTGTTACTTTGGGCTATCTTCCCTCCCAAGCAAACATAATGCTTTAACCATTTAAAATTCATAGTTCCCTTAAGAGTAAATCCAAGGGTAAAGATTTTTATCTTGTCTATATTCTTTATCTCTTTTTACATCACTTTGTGAAACAATTGAAACTGCACTGGATTTGAAGTCAAAGGATCTGGGTTCAAATCTCTCTGTCTCTGTTTTTCCCATTTCCCCTCTTCCTTTTTCCCTTCTACCTTTCCTTTCTCTCTCTCCCCTGCTTATTATTAGTATGACTTTGGAAAAGATCATTTTGTCTTTCTGGTCCCTGTTTTCCTCATCTATAAAGTGAAGGAGTTAGTCTAGATAACCTGCAAGGTTCTTTCCAGTTCTAAATCTACCTTCATAGACACATATAGAAACACACACACACATACATACATATATATATACATACATATATATACACATACATATACACACATATATACATTCTTCACACATATATACATTCTTATAAAAATAAGGAAGGCCTTTTAGAATCCATGCAGGACCAACTTGCCAATATAACTTGGGTATAGACAAATATAGAATTTTAGAGGAGAGAAAAGGACCATGTTTTTTATTAATCATCCATCCATAATAATAATATCAAATATAATAATAGTTATAAAGCATTTAGCACAGTTCCCAACACAAAGTAGGCAGTTAATAAATACTTTATTAATTATCATATATTATTATACATAGTTATTGCAATATAATTATTATTCCTTTCCCCATAATATAAAATGTACGAAATAGTCTTTCCCGAAGAAGTATAAAGGCTGCGAGGGTGTTATTGGCCTACAGTGGAAGATGGAAGTGGGAGGAGAGGGAGAATATTATCAGGATTTCCTATATCTCACCTTTCATTTATATTTTGTTTATTTTGCAGTTAATTAAGGATACAGGAGTCCTTTCTTATATGTTGTCTTATCAATATAAAATTTAATTTCATGTGACAACTCAAGCAATCTCTGTTAATCTTATTCATTTTTATTGCTTTTAATCATACAAAACTGTTTAATAGTTGTAATAGTAAAATTCTTTTCCCTCCCAGAACAAGAACAGAAGATGCCTGGGTTTTTGCAAAGCCCAATGCAATTCAAGCAGTTGGTGTTATGTCATTTGGTAAGCAAGTAACTCTGGTCTTTCAGCCTTGGGCACCTGTCTGGTATAAAAGTACTTTGGTTCATTTTTAGATGCCCAGTACTTTAGCTTTTCTATTAGCAGCATGTGAATAAGTAAAATTAGCTATTAACCCTATCCATTTATCACCAAAGTCTCTGTTTACACATAAATAAATCCTTCCTAAGCCAAATAATTTTCTTATTACAATTATATTTCTTAGCTTGGAAATTTAACAGGTGTCAGGATGTTCTTCCAAAGTTTTTGGTGATACTTGTTATTAATAGCATGGTCTTTTTAAACTGCTCTATTATTTGTACCTAAGACTATCCAAGGAGATTGACAAAAAGGGGGATGAATTTTCAACTTTCCATCAAAAGGGATGCTTTTGTCAGAAATGGCATGAGGCTACCACACAGTCCTGATCTGAGTAGTGACAAAAGTCTTAACCTTTTCTGTAATAAAGAAGAGAACTTGGATCAAATGTAGGGTGTGTTTTAACAACTTTCTCCTTATTTTCTATTATAGCATTCATTTGCCACCATAACAGCTTCTTAATTTATGGCTCCCTGGAGGAACCCACAGTGGTTAAATGGTCTCGAGTCATTCACATATCAGTCGTGATTTCTATATTTATCAGTGTCCTATTTGCTACCTCTGGTTATCTGACATTTACTGGCCATACACAAGGTATAGTGAGAGATTCGTGTTTGTATTTCATTGTTTATCTGGTAGCATATTCAATATTTTATTTTTAATTTATCCACTCCCACATACCTCTATGTCCATCTTCTCCTTCCCTCATATCTCAGGGAAAGAAGTATTAACTCCTCCATGTTGGCAGCCTAAAAACTCAACTTAACACTAAATTCTTCCATCCTCTCACCAATCTATCTCTCCCTGATAATTTGTACATTTTTCTCATTTTTTTTTTATTCTCCATTATTCTTCACTTACTCTTTGCAATCTCCCACATTTAGGTACCAAATCCTTTGTTTATTCCTTCCCCTGGCATCTCCTTTCCATCACCACTGCCGTCTCCGTAGTTAAGGATGCTCTTGCTTCATAGCTAGCCTCTTAGCTGATTTCTCTAATCTTGGAGTGTCCTCACAGCCAATTCATGCTATATTTTATGGGATTAATCCAGCTATCTTCATTTTGATTCCCTACTCAGAAAACTTCCATGGCTCTCATTGCCCATTGGATAAAAATCAACTCCCAAACTACCATTCTAAACTTATGCCCCGCTCTCCTCCTTCACAAACCATCCAGTGGAACTATTTGCTGTTCATCAAATATACCATATTCATTCTTATCCCTGTACCATTGCTCATGTGAAAAACCTAATATAAAAAACTTTCATCTTTTCATTAGTAATAATAAAAATAGAGTCTATCATTCATTAATGTAGGGAACTCATGGATGAAAAAACTTCCTGTATCAGTGCTAATCAGCCTTTGCTGTATCTTAGAATCTTAGAGTGGGAAGCTACATGGTACAGTGTAGGACTCCAGGCCTGAAGCCAGGAAGACTTGAATTCAAATATCACCTCAAATACTAGCAGTGTGACCCTGAGCAAGTCACTTAACCCCTGTTTGCTTCAGGTTCCTCATTTTTAAAGTGAGATGGAGAAGAAATGGCAAACCACTCCAGAATCTTTGCCAAGAAAATTCTAAATAGAGTCACAGTCAGACGCAATTGAAATGACTGAACAACAAGAAAATAATCTTTGAGAGTTTCCTAGAGAACTAAGAGGTTAAATGACTTGCTAATGGTCATATAGCATGTGGAAGAGATAGGACTCAAACCTTGCTATGAGGTTAGCTCTCTAGCTATACCACACTACATAATAATAAAGTTAAATAGAATAATAAAACATGTACAACACAATACATGTAAATAGAATAATACATGTACAAAAAAAAAACACAAACTAGTTTTATTTATAATTCAGCCATTGATAGTATCATGTGGACACAAAACCATCATTGCCACTCTTGAACTTTAGATGGATGCTGCTAAAAGTTTGTTTAAGATACCAGAATCACCAGATTTCAAAACGGGAAAAGAATTCAAAAGACATCTTATCCCATCCATACCTGAAAAAAAGAATCTTCTCTCTCACACCTAAGAAGTGAATATCCAGCTTTTGTTTCAAGATTTCCAAGGAGAAGTAACTCATTACTTTTAAAGGGAACATATTCCATTTTTTTGGAATTCCACTCAGATTTTTAAGACCTGACCTGGAATCTAAATGTGCCTCTTTGCAACTTGCATGCATGGGTCCTGGCCCTTTCCTCTGGAGCTAAATGGAATAAGTTAAATTCCTCTGCCCCATGAAAGTTTTATAAAATCTGAAAGAAGCTATAATGATAAGAATTAAAGAAATCATGCATTATATTCTTAAGCAGGTTTGGCATTTGAAAGGAAAAAAATCCAGAGTATGTTTTTCCTTCTTTTCCTTTTGGATTAGCTAAATGGAGTATGTGATTTTAATCTAGTCTTCCATCTGGAGTGATTAAAACAAGGTGGCCAAATAATTTAAAAGCAGGAAAAACATTTTATCCTGAAAAGTACCAGCCCTAAATAACTATTCTTTTATCATCCCCCTCCCCTTTCCTGACTTTATCTCTGTATCCTCTTCTCTAAATTGTTCAGAGGGGATAAGGCTCTCTCAAAAATACTTATTTTGAAGAAGATGTGTAGTTACTAACAGTTTTTTTAAAGGTATAACTGGTCCCTTTATCTTGATTCTGCATAATGTTATCTATGGAAGATTATATCAATTTTTGATGATAATAGTAAATGTATTAAGAAATCCCAAATGCCAAAAAAAAAAATCATGTTTGAAATTCCTCCCCATGGTACAGAAGTTGTGCTTAGCTCTTGTAATGTGGTATTCAGGAAATGCAGGTCTCCAGATGTCCGTCTCTCCACTTCCTTTGGGGACTATCCTTGTTCTGAGAATAAAACTTCAAAAGAAAACTTGTTTATTTTCACCAGAATTTTTTTCTTTCTATAACTAATTGAATAATCAGAAACAAAAAGCAGGATATTTTTATGAAGCTAATTCCAGAGCTCTCTAAAACTCTTTTCTAATTAAATTTTTTTTAAGATAACAAGATTTTATTTTCTTCCCTTTCCACAAAAACACAACCCTTGTAACAAATATTCATAGTCCAGCAAAATAAGCCTTCACATTGACCATAAATGTTTCTCATTTTAAACCTCATGTTTAATCTGTCACCTCTCTTTTTGGAGATGGGTAGCATTCTTTATCATTGGACTTCTGGAGTTATATTGGATCATTGCATTGCTCAGGAAACCAATCAATCTTCTTCTGAAAGAATCCCAAAAATGAAAACTTCAAAGAATGTTATAGCCAAAATCCAGAGCTCCCCAAATCCAGAGCTCAGAGGTCAAAGGAAAAATATTGCAAGTGGCCAGAAGTAACTCCAAAACAGCTTTCAAAAGTAATTTGTAGTCAGGCCACCAAAAATGAATGGTGAGAGTATTTAGTTATCACTAATTAGTGATAATTCAATTCTGAGAGGGAGCAACTAACTCATGTTTTAATAAACAACTTAGTACTTTGTTTTTGCTTAGACCTCTGAAAAGGACAAGAAATTTTCATGTTCCAGATTCTTTTAAAAAATAGATTGAAACTTGACATTTTAGATAATATCTTACTTTAAAAATTATATATTTTTATTTTTTCCATTAAAAAGACATTTTTCCACTGCCTACCTCCCCTATTCCACTGGGGAAAAGATACAAAAGATGTGTATTAGGATAAGTATAATTAAACAAAAAGTTTTCACACTGACTATATCCAAAAATGTGTGTCTCATCCTTAACATTCCTCTGTCCTGAGAAGAACATTATTCTTCAACACCCATCCTCTGGAATCATATTGATCATTGCATCAGAATTCTTAAGTCTTCCAAAATGGTTCATATATTATAATATTAATTGTATAGTATAAATTTTTCTTCTGATTCCGCTCATTTTACTCTGTGATAATTTATACAAATCTTCTCAGATTTATTGAGTCATTACTTAAATTTATTTCATTCCCCAGGAGATTTGTTTGAAAATTATTGCAGAAATGATGGCCTAGTTAACTTTGGAAGATTTTGTTATGGGATCACTGTCATTTTGACTTATCCAATTGAATGTTTTGTGACCAGAGAGGTGAGCACTTACAATCCATTCTCCAATTATAGGTTTTACACATGTATTTATCTGATGACGTAATATAAGGATGCTATTGTTGAGTCATTTCAGTTTGTATCCAATGCTTCATGATCCCGTTTTTGGGGTTTTGTTGATAAAGATATTGGAATTTGCCATTTCTTTCTCCAGCCCATTTTACAAATGAAGAAACTGAGGCAAGCAGGGTTAAGTGACTTGCCCAGGGTCACACAGTTAGTAAGTGTCTGAGGTCAGATTTGAACTCAGGAAGATGAGCTTCCTTACACAAAACTCTAATACTTTATCCTCTAAGTCTCCTAGCTGCCTGAATAACTTTTGTAAATATAAAAGTTCAAGAGAGTCTCTATGAGTCATTATATTTTCTATCTAACTATTCAACAGCAGGATTTAAAGAAAATGTTTTCACTCTTGAAATTCTAGAGCTGAAAGGGACCTTAGAAATCATCAGTACCAGCTCCCTCATTTCATAGATAAAGACATTAAAACCCCAAAGATTTAATAGCTTGTCCAAAGTTAGTTAGTGATAGATTGGGAACTAGAATTGACATACTCTGACTCCCAAAACAGTTTTCATTCCACTGCCCATCCAATTCTGCTGCCCATTCAGAGATTTATGAGACATTTTCATAAGCAGAATGTGTAAACCATGGTTAGGCTTGCGTTTTTATTAACATAAGGTCAAATATTTATATAAGTGCATTCCTTGGTTTTTCCTGGCATTTGGTACAGCCCAACTGAATTTAAAAAATAACACCCATATCCACCATTTTAGTCCATTTAAAACTTCTTTCATGACTTTTCCCACTTAGATTTTTTTCTCTTGGTCAATTCTATTTAAACACAAAAGCAATATGGGACAAAATCCCCTCAGTACAGTTAGTTTAATTA
>NW_025356247.1:0-1418 GCF_016433145.1 Gracilinanus agilis | reverse complement strand
GAAGGAAGGAAGGAAGGAAGGAAGGAAGGAAGATAAAGAAGGAAAGGAGGTAGGAAGGGAAGGAGGGAGGGAGATAGGGAAGGAGGGAAAAAAAGAGCTCCAGCAATGAAGAGTAGAAGGCCATCTTTGGTTGTCCAAAGTGCCATTCAGTTTCAAATTCAGTTTCAAGCTCAGAGAAGGCAACAATTAGGAATGCTGTACTCAGTTTGATAAAGGATCCTATAGAGCAAAGATCTCAAACTTACAGTCCAGGAGTTCCTTGCAGCCCCCCAGTCACTCACAGAGCTCTTTGTCCTTTGGTTCAGACAAATATGTAAGGAGATTAACAAATCTTTGTAAAGGGAACAAAGATTTAGATAGTAGGAGAGAAAATAGATTAGTGACATAAACTTAAAACTTAAAATAAACATGATTTCAACTCACATATAGGCCCTTAACAAACGTCCTTTTATAATGGTGAATTTGTGAGAGAACAGAGGCAGGAAACAACTAATAAATATCCAAAACATAATTCCACAACATCATTAGAGCTCTGCTCTCTGTTGGGTGAGGATACAGTAAAGCTGGCCACAAAAGGAGTAGGTTTTCAGCTTGATAGTCCTGCTGTTGCTGCAGTAAGGTGTCTGGGGAAAACTTTGCATTAAAAATAACTGAAGAACCTATGCTAAATCAAAAGAAAAATTTTAAAAAATAATAATATTGTACCTCATGTTCCTTGGCAAACTTAAACAGGGTTGGTCTATGTAAAATTTACTCCTGGACATACTCTTTTTTGCTCAGATTAATAGCCATTATACTAATGTCTAGCTACAGTATGATGCTAAAAAATAAAAAGCTGCTAATAATAAAATTAATACTCTCAACTTTATTATCTAATGAAACCTGTTCAAAGCAACATGAATCCAAAAAATTCTATGTGGATTTGTTTCATTGTTTTGGGGGGGAGGTGTGGTTTTGCTTTTATTAATATCGAATGAGTTGCCAGTGCCTGTTTAAAAACAAATGTTAATTAGAACTTTTAAATAAAATTTCGTTAGTGTTATGGGTTTTATATCAACAAAATTTTCCTTAGCATCTCATCCCCTTTCCCCTCCCAGAAAGTCATCACACATAACAAATATTTTTAAAACAAAAATAAAGAGAAAAAAAATCCGCAAAACTGATTGATAAATTTTTTTAAATTAGTTTGAAAATCTGAACTTCCTATGGGTAGGACCTGTTTTCTTTTTTGTCTTTGTATCCCAATGGCCTATCATAAGGCCCATCACATAGAAGGCACTTGATAAATACTGGTAGAATTGAAGCAAAACTTTGGCCTTTATCTGAAGCTGGATCACAAGTCAGAGTCCTTATACTTGTTGGCGTTGAGTAGCTTAGCAATCCAGCTGGATTTCATTTGCCCTATGATAGATAGATAG
>NW_025356246.1:0-10596 GCF_016433145.1 Gracilinanus agilis | reverse complement strand
CTCTGTCACAGATGGTGCCAGGAAGGCCCTGCAGGGCAGTGTGTGGCCCCATCTTCTCCCCAGAGCCTGCAGCAGGCCGGCCGCTGACCTGCCCATCCCAGCCTGGCACCTGATTCCCTGATGGCAGAATTGCCCTAACTCGGTGACACCCCCCCTCGGGCTCTAAAGCCCCCCAGCCTTTCCGTTCCCAGTCTGGTCCGTGTCCCCGCACACTTTGGGTATCCTTGTCCTAAAGGGGGGCCGAGTCCCCCCTCTTTCTGCGGTGGCCCCCAGACTGGCCGATATGAGAACCCGTCCCGGGGCATTTTCCTCTGAGATGTCCACCATGGGATATTAGAAGATGCCGCGTGATTTTCTCAGCTTAATTGTGTGATGAGTAATTGCCATTGGATGGAGGGTTTGGGGGCTCAGAGCTTTCCGAGGTGCGCTGTGCTAGGAGGAATTCTCTTTTGATTTCTCAGTTGTTTTAGGCATAATTGCCATCAGCGAAGGGCTTGGGGCTCTGAGCTTCACACGATGCCGTATGATACCACAAATGATAATTGTACTTAATTGTTCTATGAGTGATTGCTATGAATGGAAGGCGCTGGGGCTCTGAGACTGAGAAGATGCGAGGGCACTTCATTAGGACTTGAGTCCTTCTCTGAGCAGTTGCTCTTGGAGGAAGGGAGCTAGCCAAGCTGCGGGTCCGAGGAATGAGGAGTTGAGGGATTTTGTGGCTCCAGGAATCACTGCTCTCGGAGGAAGGGGTTGGGGCTCTGAGCTCAGGTGCTTCATAGAGACGCATGCCTGAGCCAAGACTCCCCCAAGCCCCGTGATTTGGATTATTTAACTTGTAAATCACCGATATCCGAGAAGGGGTTGATGGTTAGGGGTTTACGTGATGGACACAGAGGCAGACGACTTATATAACTGGACTGAGGCCCCCCTGGTGTCGCTACAGTAGAAGGTGAGAGTTGGGGACCCCCTCCCATCTTCATTTGTACCCCCAGTGCTTAGCACAGTGCAGGTCCATGGCAGGTGCTTAATGCAGCAGGGTCTGGGGCACTGAGGAGCAGGCAGGACAGGCTGCCTGAGTCCCTCATGGACCCCCTGCAGAGTCCTGGGATGTGAGTTCAGTTTTGCTTCTGCTATTTCTCTCAGTGTGTCTTAGGGCCAGGCCCTTCCCCTCCCTGGGCCTAATCCCAACCCCCTGCAAAATGGGCAGGGTCTCCTGGCTGAACTTGGGAGGCCCTTTTCCAGCCTAACTCTACCTTCTCCCTGTGGCAGGGCAGAGCAGTCCCTCTCCCCCTCCCCTTCCCCCTGCCTCCCAATGGATGGCCTCTCTCTCCCACTTTCCTTCTCTCTGCCCCTTCCTGTGCCACCCTCCCAGCTTCCCCTGATCTCCAGGGGGTAGAACAGCCTCCTTCCTTTTTGTGCTGGGCGTCCTCAAGACAGGGTGTCTCTGAGGGCCTCCTGCCAAAGGTAGGCCTCACTTCTCATCCTCCTCCATCCTGTGGGTGGAGGCTGGAGGACCAGGGGGCTGTGGAATGGGAGCCCCAAAACAAACTTCGGGGGTGGGGCCTAGAACCAATAGATTGTGTTCCACTCCCAGGGCCTGAGTGCGAGGTGCTGCCACAGGGTTTTTAGGCCTGGTAGGGCCTCCCCATCTGGCATTAAGGCTGTCAGTCAGTCAGTATAGGAGGAGGGGAGGTACGTACAGGGCTTCCTAGAGGGGCCTGAGGTATTTTAGGAGGAATTATAATCCTATTTATTCATTTAATCGTGCTAGGAATATTTGCAGTTGGAGGATGGGGCTGGGTTCGGGGCTTTCTATCATGCAAAAGGATAAGATTATTTGTTATTTATTTCATTGTCCTTTGAATAATTGCTGTTAGAGTGGTTGGGCTCTGAACTTTATGTGAAGTGATGAATTTTAATCTTACTTATTTAATTGTCCTGGCAACAATTGCTCTTAGTGACCGAGGTTAGGGCTCTGTGCTTTCTATGAAGCCTGGCGCCTGACTCCCTGATGGCGGAATTGCCCTAACTTAGCGATCCCCCTCCCAGGCTCTAAAGCCGCTCAGCCTTTCCGTTCTCAGTCTGGTCCGTGTCCCCGCACACTTTGGGTATCCTTGTCCTAAAGGGGGGCCGAGTCCCCTCTCTTTCTGTGGTGGCCCCCAACCTGGCCATTATGAGAACCCATCCAGAAGGATTCCCCACACACAGCCCTGGCCTGTTACTACTCTGCCATGGCTCATCTCAGGCCTGTGCCCGGGTCTCTGAGAGATCATGTGATTTGCCCAAGGCCCCTGCAGTCACTGGGGCCTACACGGCCCAATGACTTGAGCAGGTAGGACTGCTGTGCTCATTGAGGTCTGGGGCACGTGGAAGGCCCTGCTCCCCTGAGGACCCTCAGTGGGTCTGATGGCTCTTCTGGAGTTGGCCTTCTCTTTGGGATTGTGCCTCCATGATGCTGGGCTATATGTTTAGTTCTGATTTTACTTATTTGGTTTTTTATGAATAATTGCTATGGAATGAAGGAGTCGGGCTCTGAGCTTGATACACTATGAGATTATATGAAGAATTATCATTGTATTGAAATTTTTAGGAACAAATGAATGAATATGTGGGAGTTCTGAGCTTCATATGGTATATGATCAATTTGAATTTTATTTCCTGAATTGTTGTAGCAATCATTGCTGTGGGAGGAAGGGGTCTGACACTGAGATCTCGAGGACGGAACAGGAGTGAAACGCTTAGGAACTGATTAATTCATTGTCTCGTCTACACTGGCAGTTGGAGAAAAAGGTTAAGTTCTGAGCTTATGTGATGAGATGATGTGAAGAATTCGAATCCTATTTATTGTATGAATTTTTTTAAGAAATCATTGCTGTGGGAGGAAGGGGTCAGCCCCTGAGCTCTCGAGGATGCGCCAGGAGAGGGACAGTTAGGAGGAACTGATTCAGTTCATTGTCTTGTCCACACTGGCAGTTGGAGGAAGAGGTCGGGCTCTGAGCTTAGGCGATGCATGAGGATGGGGGTGCCAGGGTGATGTATTCTTGAAGGTGGCGGTAGGGAAAGAGAGCCCTGGAGGAATCTCTGGCCAGGGGCGAGAGAGGTGGCCCCTAGCTGACGTGGGGGACCCTTTGTCCATTGCTGGACAAGAAGGGAAGCCCTGTGGGGCTGAGGGAAGGTCCTCACCTGCCTGCCAGCCCCCATTGGCTGGGTGCCAGGAGCCCCGTGAAATGGCCTTGCACCTGCGGGGCCCTTCGGAGGGTCCATCCATCCAGGTCCGGGGTAGGAAGGGACAGGTCGATTGTGCCGTCCTTTAGACCTAAGATGCCCCCCAAATTCCTCTCCATCTCCCCTCTCAAGGGTGGGCAGAACACTGCCCTGAGAATCAGGAAAGCTGAGTTCTAGCCCTGAGTTCCTGGAATGAATGAAGCCCGAGAGGTCAAGGAGAGCATTTAGCCTTTCTTTCTCCTTCTAGAAAAGGACCAGACAAGAAGGGCGGATCTGTGACCTGGCAAAATGGATCCTTAGAACCCGAAGGAATTTCTGACTGAGCCCTTTGACTAAGGGCCCTTTGGGAGCAGAAAAATTCGAATCCCTCCAGCCTCGTGAGGAAATCAGTTTTCTAGGTTGTCCCCCAGAGGCAGGTTGAGTCCCCCAGCAGAACAGAAGCTCCCTGAGGGCCAGAACCGTTTTGTTCCTCTCTGGATCCCCAGGGCCCACCTAGCCCAGTGCCTGGCACAGAGTAGGTAGGAGGGAGGAACCTGCAGACTGGACAGCTGTCAAGGGGAGCGTGTACCCATGGCCATGGGCCCCTCTGTGGTCTCTCAGTCTGGGGGCCATCCTAGGGCAGGGGAGCTCCCTTTGGGACTCTCCTGGTTTGGCCAAACTCCACTCATTTACACCCGTGTCTGTTTTTTTTCCAGTTTGTCCAGGACAAAGACTTGGCTGAAGGAGACTCCAAAACCAAGGTACCCATCGCAGTTGAAACCCAGATGGGGTGGCAAGACCTGGGCCCCGGGGTGTTGGCGTCTGCAGCCAGTCAGTGCACTGACCTGGTCAGGGCTTCGTTTTGTCCCTTCCTCCCCTAGCTAGCTCTCTGTTTTGTAGCAAAGCTCTGGGGGCAGTTCCAGGCCAAGCCTTGCTCTACTTTGGTTTCTTGGCCTTGACCCTGAGGCAGGGGCATCTCTGGGTCTCTCTGCCTCTGGGAGGGCTCGGCAGTCAGCATTTGAGGATTCTGAGGGAAGGAGGCCAGATGGAAGAGGTAAGGAGAACCTCTGTCCAGACAGGGAGCCTCTTAGGGCTCAGGCACCCCAGGGCCAGACTGCTGAGGTCCACGAGCCCCTTCTAGGGATAGGGTGGCTGTTGTGCTTTCCAATGGCAGGAAATGCTTCAGGAAGTCTGTCTCTGGTTTTTCTCCATCCAAGTTTCCAGACTCCCTGAAAGGTATCTGTGGGCTTCTTGGAGGCCTCGAGGCCCCGGGTGAAGCAGCCCTGGCCTAGCTTCCAGGTGGCAGAGGGTGGGAGAATGCGAGACAATTTGGGGCAGAGGGAGCGGGCATCGGGAGTGACAGAGAAGTGCGAGACATGGGTGACTCCAGGGTTTCAAGGCCACAGGAGGAGATGGGGGTGTTGGGGAGGGGAGGGAGAAAGCGGAAGGAGAGCCGCCTTAGGAGGGAAGACGCCGGGGTCCCTTTGGTCTGGCCGGGCTTGACGTGCCAGCTGGAAATGTCACAGAGGACAATTCAGGGCAGAGGCCCGAGGTGGAGATAGAGACTTGGGAGGAGCCTTCACGGAAGGCACCGAAGGATGAGACTGCCAAGGGTGAGTGGGCACAGAGGGCGAGGGGCACGGAGGACAGCCCTTTCTTTGCAGGTCACCTGTGCAGAGATGGGGTGAGTAGGCAGGGGGAGCACACAAGGGGCGGGGTGGGGGGTGGGTATAAAGGAACAGGGGAGACCTGGGGGCCCCCTTCAGGCTGAGCAAAGATGAAGGAGGAAGGGGAGCAAGGAGAACAAAGAGGCTGGCCCTTGGCTTTCTTTAGCTCAGGTCCCCCAAAGCTCCCATCTTTAGCCTTTGCTCCTTTCCTGGATTTGATGCTTCAAAGGCCCAGGAGAATCCCCAGTTCTCTGCAGAAGGGGTCCAAGCCTCTAGGCCGGCTCATTTGGGGGAAATGTAGAATGAGGGGCTCCCCTGTGCATGAGGGGTCTTATGGCATGTGAGGAGGTTGGGCAGGGAAGAGTGGAGCAGCTGATGAGAATCAGAGATCCCAATGCGTCAAGATACGGGGCCTTGCTTCCTTATAAATGTTACCATTCCCTTTTCTCATGTGAACATACCCATCCCCAAACCTAGGGGAAGGGCAATGGGAAGAAAATTAGCATTTATCACACCTCACACCTCCTCGGTGCCAGGCACTCAGTCCAAGTCTCTTTCTGATATCTGCTTTTGATCTCCCTTACATCCCTGGAAGTCAGGGGCTATTCTTATCTCCCTTTTACAGCTGAGGAAACTGAGGCAGGCAGAGGTGAAATGACTTGCCCAGGGTCCCACTTCCAGGAAGCATCTGACACTGGCTTTGAGCTCAGATCTTCCTGACTGCAAGCCCAGTGCCAGTGATCTTCTGAGAAAGGTTGGTTTGGGGGTGGAACAGATATCATGTTTGACCAAGTAGGCACAAAGGAGCCCTGCCTGTCCCTTGGAACATCTGATTGGCCCTGGTAGGCCTTGAAATACAATTGGCTCTTTTTCTGTCTGTCGGGTGGTACCCACCCTGTATGCCCCTTCACTGCCCTAATGGAAACACTGGCTCGTACAAAGGGAATGAGAAGCTCACCGCCGGAACTTGCTGGGTGACCATGAATACTGAATTCATTTCTGCGACTTCACAGAACTTCCCCCCCTCCCCTTGTTATTTGCCCTCTTCCCTCCCACCATCCTTGAGTCCAAGCCCTTTCTCCTTCCCTCAGGACCATTTAGTACAGCCAATAACCACCTATTGGCAGGTTTGCCTTGGGCCAGCCACAATGTCTCAAGACTGGAGGCCTGTGGCCTCAGTGGCCAATAGAAAGGGATCCCTATCCCTGCAGGCAGGGCCACACGGGCCACTTAGAAAGCACCAATGGCCGTCATCTGCCTTGTAGTCTGTTCATTGACTTGTTCTGTTCAGCATTTCCCAATTCCATCGGGATCTGGTTTGGGGTAGCCCCCTACCCTCTCGCCTTCCCAGCAAGTGCCTTTGACACTGCTGCACTAAGGGAAGCTCCCTTAGTGAAGAGAGTTTCTAGAGCAGTGATTCCCAAAGTGGGCGCTACCGCCCCCTGGTGGGTGCTGCAGAGATCCAGGGGTACAGTGATGGCCACAGGTGCATTTATCTTTCCTGTTAATTGCTATTAAAATTAAAAAAAATTAATTTCCAGGGCGCTAAGTAATTTTTTCTGGAAAGGGGGCAGTAGGCCAAAAAGTTTGGGGACCACTGGGCTAGAGCAAGGAAATCTAGGCCCTAACCCAACACACCTTGACAGCTTGCAATTGTTCCTTCGAAAGCTACCTCTTCATAGCCTTGCCCTCCATCCTAGGGGGCCCTGGGGCCTTCCTGCCCAGCCCCCTTGGCCTTGGTGGCTCCCCAGCTTGGTGGACTTGGAGGCCGCCTGCCTGTCCCCCTCTCCGTGGCTGAGCTTTCAGTAGGGCAAAAGACAAGGGGTATCCCAGGGCCTGCTTTTTCCCTATGTCTCCCCAGGACAGAACCTAGTTGGCCTACCCCGTCCCCCCGCCCACACCATCCCACTTGTGCCAGAGAAAGCATGGCTCTGAGGGCTAAGGTTTTCCTTACAGTGATGGGGGGAGGAAATGTTTGCCAAGGCCAAGGATGGAGGGGAGTACATAGGCCCCAGAGCAGGGCAGAGGCAATCAGCCAGATGATGGGTGAGCAGAGGTGGAGGGGGAATGGAGGAGGGCGGGAAGGAAGGAGCAGCAGGCTGGCTGTTCCTGTTGAGGGATGGGACAATGGATGGCCCCCACTGGGCATCCAGGCAAGAGGAGGGAAGCAAGAACTAAACCGACTGGCCTGGGGAGCCTGTTCAGGCCTTGGGCTGATCCTCCTCATCCTCAGACAGGCCTGAAGGCAAGGGTGGCAATGGGAACTAGGGAGGAGGGAAAGAGCAAGCAGAGGAGAGAGAGGACATGTGACCTGAGCCTTTCAGGGGGCCCTCTTCAGGCTGGTTTCCCCACAACCTCCTCCACCTCCTCTGGGGAGGTGCTCAAGGACCCCTTGTTTGAGGAGGCCGACTCCGAGGCTCCATGGCTGGCCAGTGCCCTGGGCCCCTGGGCTTTCTCAGTCCCTGAATCTGAGGACCCTCAGTGTAGACAGACTCCTGTAGTGACCATCTGTGTCTCTGTCCTNATCACACCTTGCCTGC
Organism: Gracilinanus agilis; assembly: GCF_016433145.1. Classification (NCBI taxonomy): domain Eukaryota; kingdom Metazoa; phylum Chordata; class Mammalia; order Didelphimorphia; family Didelphidae; genus Gracilinanus; species Gracilinanus agilis. The sequence continues at coordinate 3,185 of NW_025356246.1, read as the reverse complement.
CCTCTACTCCCAAATGCCTTGACCCCAAGCCCAGATGCGGGTACCCATAAGGCCTTGCACCCAGAGGGGACCCCAAGTGGCCATCTCACTCCTCACATTCCTACTCCCGCCTCTCCCAAAGCTGACTTTTTGGAACCTGTCAAGGCTCTCCCATAGAAGGTGGAATGCCATTCCTGCCCTGCCCCTCTTCCAGCCTCAGGGCCACGAGAGGGAGCCAGTCCCAGAATTCTCCTCCAGCTTCCTGAAACTCTCTTTGGTGTTTGGGCTACTGCTAGGCTGCAGCCAGAGAGAGAGAGCAAAGCCCGTGTGTTCTCCCTGCCAGCGGTCACGGAGCGCTTGTCATCTTCCCGTAGCCGTGTAGCTGTGCGTCCTGTATATGTCGTGTACTTGTTGCTCTCCGTACTTTCTATACGATTCTCCAGCTGGGTGTTGGGACAGCCACGGGCCTAACCTACGTTTTGCTCTTATTCCTTTGCAGGTATTAAGAGGAGTCGGGGTTCTCCTGCGCCCCTCCTCAGTCTCTGTTCGACACACCTTCTGCAGCAGAAAATGGAAGATGGTGATGAAGTTCCAGAACAGAAGAATATATATTGTTAAAGTGAAAGCATATTAAAAAAGAATAAAAAAATGTTTGTGAGGTGAATTGATGGTCTCCTGGCTTTTTTCCCTCCAACGAGGCCTCCGGGGTGCCCTCCTGTGTGCCCGCACGGTGCTTCCCATCCTGGCAGCCATGTGTGCGCCACTCATTTGTTTGCTCCACGTGTAATGCAAGCGGCCGTTTAGCCCAAGAGCTGCTGCTGAAATGTTACGTTCCACATAGTTTTCTGTGGGTAGCCCGTCCCCTGCTTAGCGCACACACACACACGCACCACACACACACACACACACACGCACCACACACACACACACACACACACACGTGTCCACGAGGCCCCAACACACACCAGAGCTTCTCCTCTGCTGAAAAGCAGCTTCCTCAGAAGCCAGCCATCCCCCACAAGGGCTTCAGACCAAAGGGATTCAGTTATGGCCAATCCACTGACTCATTGCTCTGGTCTTCACGAGGGGCGGAAGCTTCTCCCTCCAAGGGGCCTGGATGACCATTGGTCAGGGGCGGGGGGTGGGCTCTGTGGCCAGCTCTTCCCATTGCCAAATGCCACGATCCCTTGGGAAGAGGGGGGGCAGCATGGTGCCAAGAAGGACCCCCAAAGCAGGCTGCGGGGACCGCCTCAAGGGGGCTCCTCTGATCTCCTGCAATAGGCCTCTGCTGGGAGGCAGCCCTCAGGCCCACATCCATGCCAGGCCTTCCAAAGCCAGAGAAGCCTCTAGCTCATTAAGAGCACTTGGGGTTCCCTCTTTTGGGCAAAGCTCTCCCCCGAGGGGATGTTAGGCAGTTAAGAGGCCATGATGGGAAGGGGGGGGAGGGAATCAGAGGGGAAGGCAGAAACAGCAAGACAGAGGGAGAACCAGAATGGAGGCTGCCAGATGGAGGAGCCTCACATCAGCTCTGACACCCCCAGTGCCAAGAGGGTCACTCCCGCCTGTGTGGGAGACGGCTAAGGCCTCGCCCGGTGACCGAGGCAGAGCCCACTACTTCCCCTGCCCCCGGGCAGCGGCCCCCCTCTCCAAGCACCCCTTCCTAAAGCGCTGCCACACGCTGCCCCATATCCTAGGCCAGGGATGGCGAACCTTTTAGAGATGGAGTACCAGGCCCTGCCCCCACCCCACCCCCTGGACCGAGGGCCACGCTGGCCTCCCACCAGAAACTGAGTGCCAGGCCCCGCCTTGCCCCAGCCTGGGGAGGGAGGTGGGGCTCCCATTGGGGTGGGTGATGAGAGACGCTTGTGGAGAGGAGAGGGCAGCGGCTGAGCATCCCGCTCCCCTCTGGCTCTGCCACCCGTGAGCCTCCCACCTTACCCACTGTGAGCTTCCTACCCATGGGGCTGCTGGGCAGAGTGGGGGAGATGTGAAAAATTGTTGATGGGAGCCATGGAGAGGGGGAGGGGAGCAGCATCCCCCGAGTCTCTCTGCCTTTCTAGTGACAAAATCTAGGCAGAAGGCAAGGGTAGCCAAGTGCCCATGGAGAGCTCTCTGTGTGCCATCTTTGGCACCCATGCCATAGGTTCACCATCAGTGTCCTAGGCCCATCTACCTCCTGCGGCATCTCTGGGAGCTGCCAGGCCCAGGAGCCTTACAGGGAAGGGCAAGGGCAGGGCCTTGAGCTGCTGCTCCCTGGACAGCTTTCTCACTCCTGCTCTCAGAGGCAGGGAGGCACCAGTTAGTGAAGCTGCCTGGCCCAGGGGGCCGTTGGGGATCAGAAGAGTTCAGAAAGGGAACAGGTGCTATCCTGGGGAGAGAGCTGCGCACAAGGCAGACACAGCCCCAGAGCCAATGGGATTGTGAGTCCTCCAGGGAGATGCCCAATGGGCACTTAGAGGGCCCACACTGGTGTTCGGGAGAAGGAGAAGGCTCTATCAGTCACTCGACTGGAGACTCCTCAGCATGGGGATGGCCCCCGAGTCCATGGGAGCTTGTCCCGGCCTAGTCTGGACAACAGTGGACACGGGAGGGAAGGGGGATGCGGGGCTCTGGCTGAGCGAGGCCCAGGACCAGGCTCTGACAGTTGTACCAAGCTGAAGCAAGGCTTCGGGGCCAACTGAGCAATGGCCTGGGGGAGCAGGGCGCAAGGATGGGCCAAGCTGAGTGCTGAGAGGCCAACGTGCCCGCCAGCCCTGGGGTAATGGGAGGGGGGGTGTGGCAGAGGCTGGGGCTGTGGGTCAGCGTGAAGGGGGTGAAAGGGAAGTGTGTGTGTGTGTGTGTGTGTGTGTGTGTGTGTGTGTGTGTGCAAGCACACGTGTGCTAGCCACAGGAAGGCCCGAGGACCGCACAAGCTCCTTGGAGAGGAGGCGGCTGTCTCAGGAAAGTCTTTTCTCCCCAAGTTGGTTCAGACTCTGGCTTGGTGGCTGGGCATTCCGAGATGATTCGTCTCCTCCTCTCTGTCCCTGCCTGCGTCTGTCTGTGTCTTTCTCTCCCTGGCTGTGTGTCTCTCTCTGGGTCTCCCCTCTCTGTCTCTGTCTCTTTTTGCTGCCCCTCAACAAAGCCCAGCTAGGCTAAGCCTGGAGAGAGAGGCTGGCCCTGCTCTGTCACAGATGGTGCCAGGAAGGCCCTGCAGGGCAGTGTGTGGC
>NW_025356245.1:0-1050 GCF_016433145.1 Gracilinanus agilis | reverse complement strand
TTATACTGTAACTCAGCTTTAGAGCAGGACTTAATTTGCCTAACATGGAACCTTATGGGTGTGGTAGCTTTCTAGGATTGGCTGCTTGAATCTTTAAAAGCAGTGACACCAAACTGTTTACTTTCTCCCCCAGCCCTCTGGCTTCCCCTCCCTCTTCCTCTCCTCTCTCTCTTTCTCTCTTCCCCTCCTCTGTCTCTGTCCATCTCTGTCTCTGTCTCTCTGTCTCTGTCTCTCTCCCCTCCCTCCTTCTCTCCCTCTCTCTGCCTTTCTTTCTATCTCTCTCCCTCCTGCCCTCTCTCTGTCTCTCTCTGTCTGTCTGTCTCTCTCTCACCTTTTCATTTGTATTCCCAATGGAGGTTGTGCCATGGTGACCTTGGAATCCAGATTGCAGGTAGGATGGAACAACTAGTCATCTCAGCATAAAACCTTGAGAAGCCAGGACTCCTGGGCCCTGAGCCCAGGGGAGTTTGGACTTGGAACTGGGACTGTGTTCTATGCAAATTGAGCTAAGCTAGAAACTTGATCCCAGAGGCTACTAAAATGGTCTAAGGGAGAAAAGGGAGTATTCCTCCTCTGAACATATTTGCATATCTGCGACTATACCTTTGGAAATAAATAGATTCTTTATGAACGCTCCATTGGGTTCCAATACAACTCTGTGTGCATGCTGTATCCTGCCCTCCTCCCTCTCACCAGAATGTGAGCTCCCTGAATCTAAGGGCTCCACTAGTTTTAACTTTTGAACCCCCAGAGCCTAGCAGTGTCTTTATATTTCCTTCAAATCTATGATGCCATGTCTCGTGCAGAGTAGAAACACACTTAATACTTGTTTGCTTACATATAAATTGATAATTGTGTGCTTGTGAATAAGCGGGATCTTTGGGGATCTCAGAAAATTTCCTCAGTTGTCTGTCAGCAATTTAGATTAGGGTTAGAAATCAGTGTTCTTGGTCTTGAACATCAATTAGGCAGCCAGGATATTTCTTTACCCAAATGATATTATGTCTCCATGTTTTAGGAAATCTGTCTCATGACACAAGAGAACCTCCC
>NW_025356244.1:0-4478 GCF_016433145.1 Gracilinanus agilis | reverse complement strand
ATATATATATTTAAATTCTCTTCATATTTATGTTCTTTAGAGTATCCCGAAAGACTTGTACAGTTTTAAGCTACTAAAGCTTAAGCTTTAAGCAAAAGACTTGTAGAATAATGCAGAAGTCTCATGCTTATATATCCTGAATAATTTCTTTGAAAAAAGAATGGGTAAGTGGTGTCACGCACACTGAGCACTGAATTAACACTGATCTCTCAAACTGAACCAGATTACATTTTATCAGATGGCAATGACTCATTTATTTTGTAGGAATAATTCTTGATTCAACTGTCTACCCAAAGCCAAAGCAATCTTGTTAGTACAAAGATTAAAATTAGTATAAAGTTGGAATAAAGAAGAGTAATGAGAAAAAAAGCTGCCACATGTAATTGAAATAACTCAATCCTAGTCTAGTTAAGCAAGTTCTTGATAATGAAAGGTGGGATATAGAAAGCAGGAAGATTGTCAATGTTCTCTCAGAAATGTAACTGATGCCCATTAGTAACCATAAGAGACAGAACAAAAGTCCCTTAGAAAGGAGCTTCAGGTTAGTTTTTTGTAAAATGGAAAGTTATGGAAGCCAAAGGCAGCTAAGTTAAGAATATTTGGTCATTTGTTAAAGTTTAAGGGGAAGGATGATGGAAGACCACATGAGTAGGTTGACCTCCTAAAACAGAGAAAAGCAGCAGAGGTAAAACCAGTGTAAAGAAAACTTGTCAAGAAACTCACTTAAGGGAAGTAATCCTAAGGGCAGATAAAAATGGAAGAATTCGATAAAAAGAAATGGAAAAGATCTACAAAGATTTGTATAAAAGAAACTTTTTCACCTTCAAGGAGAAGGGAAATACCATACTTGACTCTGATCGATCTGTGTTTACAAAGAGGGTAGAAATGACACTAATGAAGAGGGAAAAAAATAAGAGGGAAAAATCAGTTACATGGATCAATCAATTAACTAGCATTTATCAAGTACCTACTATGTGCCAGGTTCTTGTTTTAGTGTTCTGCTCCATTTACAAAATGACGTAAGGTTACTTTAGGGACTCAAATGAAACAATCGAAAAGAAGAATCCATCAGATTCTCTAGTCCCTATTACTTCTTACATTCTTGCATTATTTCTTATACTTGAGGGCAAATGCCCTTGAAAGGAGCCTTTTGGATAAAATGATAGTGACAAAATATATAGTAAAACAAAATGGAAATATTAAAATGATAAAGTGATAAAATAACTGACCTTCTTGGGGGAGGAAAGAAACAGTGGGGCAGTAGGGAGAGGACTGGCTTTGGAAGCAGAGGAAAAGGGTGCAAATCCTCCTTCTGATGCTTATACCTGTATGACTTTGGGCAAGCATTTCACTTTCTTAGGCTTCAGTTTCCTTATCCATAAAAATGTGTGTGTGTGTGTGTGTGTGTGTGTGTGTGTGTGTGTGTGTGTGTGTGTAAGAGTTGGGAAAGAGAGCCACTGAGGTTCCTCCCAGCTCTAGACCTATAATGCTATGTGTGATAGTGCTAAGCTGCCCCTTGGAACCTGATTGGCCTCAACTTCCTGTATGAAACTATCCTTTCACTCCATCCCAAACAACATGAGGGAGTTCCAGGACAAGGCTACTTACTCTTGGAACCTGTTTGGCTCTGGCTTCCTTCATGTGACTTCATGATCATCTAAGAGGATCTCACGGATTTAGGTCTTCATAGGCTTGGTGGGGGCCTAAGACCACTTGAGTGCCCATTCTCTGATGACTTGCTGACCAGACCCATTTCCAGATGGAGATGAAAGGGTCTACATTCAGAGAAATTAGTGCCACTGAATCCTTGCTACATACTTTTGCTATGTTAGGACAAGGTAAACCTTCTCCTTTGTTAAATGTTCACTCACTTTCCAGTGTCTCTGTTGGTTCCAGGAACAAATTTGAATTAAGAGGATGCTAGCGTTAGCATTGCCTCCAGTACTATAATTATCTCTATTAATAATTTCTAACATTGTTTCCATCTTTGACATAAATTCTTATTAGAGGCCATAGAAAAGATTTGTCCAATGGAATGGACATAATTTTGCTAGCTTTTTCTTTGTCTTTTAGATGAAAAGAATGTATTTATCTTAATTATATTTATTTAAGTATATCACTTGGGAATTAGTTGAGGTCTCAGAGGGGCTGGAGATGAAACTGGAAATCTTTTTTATAAATTAGATACCTACCAGCTACTTGAAGCCTATAACTACAGATCAAAAGCCCATCTAACTGGGAGAGGGGAAGTCAGAGATAACAATATCCAGAAGTATCGTGACTGTGGCATCCAATGGGAATCACCAGATTACTATAATTTTTAGGCAGAAAAAGTCCCCATTTCTGACATATCAACAATTATCTAGTTCTTTAGGATTTTAGGGAAAGGATTGACTGAATTGGATGGTGAGTGTAGAACCGACAAACCTCATCATTCTTTGTTTAAGAAGGAAGAACTCAGTTATCTATAGAACTGGGTGGTTAGAACAAATGTCTCTATCTGGAAAGAGTTCAACATTATCCATTCTGAAAATAAGTAGAGAGCTTCCCAGCAGTTTAGGGATGCAAGGCAAATAGTGAAAATATAATCAATTATCTAAGAAGGAAAGTAATAATCAAAGTATCCTAAAGAGTTTTCTTTATCTCCTGGAAGCTTTTGTTTTCCCCATTGTTAAGGGAAATGACCTTTAGGGATAGTTCCTGAGAGAAGAGAATAAGGTCTCAATTCAAAAGAATTTACAAATTTATCCCAAGAGATTTTTCAAGTGAAAGTTGACCTATATGAGGGGAAAACTTAACAAGGACTTTATCCTTAGGGAGAAAACCCCCCTCAATTTAAGAATAGTCTTGAGTTGATGGGCATCCACATTCTCTAGCAAATATTCTCAATTCATTTGCAGTCACAGGATGGCATTTAGAGCTACAGAAATCCTAAATGGCAAATATACACTTATGTACATGATGAAAAGGACTCTACAGACTAGATATTATGGGATATGTTGTAGCAGTAATGGGTTTTTGACATCAAAATAGAGTAGGTAAAAAGGACTATCCTTGCTTTCAAAGAATTTACATTCTTATGATGAGACATAGAGAATACTTATTGCTGAGGTGAGATAATTGTGAAAGAAAGTTGTATGGTAAAAACCTCAGGTCTTACTAATACTAGAAAAAAGTGACTTGGAAACTTAAGCAACTACTGATCTGTCTGTCCATCCATCCATCTGTCTGTCCATTCATCTGTCTGTCTGTCCATCCCTCCCTCCCTCCCTCCATCCAATCTACTTATTCTCCTATCTATGTAAAATGTTAATAAGAATCTATGCCTTCCCTTTCCTGCCACTGATATTCACAATTGAAAAAAATATGTAGGGGAGAAGGGACAGACTGGGTGCCAGCCAGGGAATCACACAAACTGGAGACACTCCCACACCTCACCAGGGAAAGGCCTGACAGGTTAACACAGAATAAACCACACAGGGTTGTGAAGAATGGGGAATGACAGTTTGTCACTTAAACTGACCACCCAACAGCCAGGGATACCAGTGTTGTTAATATAACTCCAATAGTGGGATCTTGATGGCTTGGAGAAGGCACAGGAAGTATAACTAAACTTCTTTTATTGTCGGTAACTTTGGGAAAGTGGGGTTTCTACCACTAAGGGATAGCCTCCTAAGCTATAGACAGCTCTATCTAAACTGGAGAGGGCAGAAGTATTGGGGTTCTCACTGCACTGCTCCAAGATGCTCCAAGATAATACAGGAACCAGGATCAATCCTTGCACAGCCAGCTAAGTCCAAAAGAAAAGCACTAGGGAGTATAGGTTTTTCTATCAGCTGTCTACCAGCAGTAGATTTGAACCTTATCTCTCTACCTAGGCTGAGTTGATTGATGGTCTCTTCTCTCCAATCTTCTGTAAATCCCAAACCTTCACAGCTCCTTAGATCTTAGCAAGCTGGACCACAGATTATGCCCTCCTTCTCCTAGCCTAGTCAAGAAAAGTCTCTCTCCTTTTCAAACCTCTGGCTTCATTCCATCCATGGAATGTCCATGTATTAAGTCCAGGGCTTGCTCCAAGCTATCAGCTCTCTGTCTTATCTTAAATCTAAGTCTACTCTATAATTCCTCTAAAACACAATCCATACTTTCACAGACTTGTCTGAAAGATATATAGGACATCAGATCCTATTGTCTTTATTGACAGTTATTAAAAAAGTTATTGTCATGCAAAACATACTTCCATACTGATTATTGTGGTAAGAGCACACTCATACCTATCCAGCCCCCCCCCAAATAAACTGGTTATTTTTGTGATGGATTTGGTTAACTAGATCAAAATATTGTCTTAACAGCTCTCTTGCAACAAAATATCTTCTACCCACACATCAAAATTCCTTAAGGTTCCCTGAATAATAAAACTTAAGAGATAACCTTGTTCTATGGCTTTCTGAGCATGGATATATATATATATATATATA